>NW_008237239.1:22637147-22644180 GCF_000691975.1 Corvus brachyrhynchos | reverse complement strand
AAGGAGCTGCTGTAGGACAGTGGTTCCATTTTTAGTGCACAGTGTAATCATTAAGGATGTGAGACCCTACAGTAAACCCTTCTGCTTAGAGTATTGCACTGCCTTAATTCCTTCCCTGTGTCTGAGATAGAGAGGCATGGTTTGCTGTGGATGACTCTGATGTCCCAGAGGGGTGGTGGTGCTGTTCCAATCCGTCTCCAAGAGAAGGAGTAAGATGCAGCTGCTCTGTGATGTGGTCTTAGTGCATCAATGTCTTTGGATTTTGCATGGAACAGACATTTTTCTCTGCAAAATACTAACTGTAAAATTTAAGATAACTTTTCATGAGTGCATCTGGGTAAACAAATGCTCCTTTGAATGACAATAACAGGCTTCTGCTATCAGATTGTTCTGTGTAGCACGGCTAAAAATAAATGCTTATTTATTTTCATTGCAGGCACAATAAAAGATGGCAGAATAGCTCTAATGTGTTGGATTGCTGCTTCTGTACAGTACTGTACTAGAAATCTCATTTTGTAAAATGTGAGGGAAGGAAAAGTGCTACATTTTTAATCACTAAAATTAAAAGAAAAATGAATTATTTTAGCTAGAAACGTGGGGTAATTTAATGCTTAAGTGTAGGAAGTTATAACGACTGTAGAAATACACTTCAGACACCTGTAGGGATTAGCATAGACCAGTAAGGAATTCCTAAGTAGGAGGAGAACATTGAGGTGTGTAGCAGCACATCAATGTCCGTGCTTACAGAGCACACAGGAGAGCCCTTGTTTTGAGGAGGGGTGTGGGAAGGAGCACTTTTACTGAATTTTGGGCAGGAGAAAGTATTGCTGCCGGTCTTTTTGGTAGTCAGAGCTGCAGGCACCTACGTGTGCAAGAAAAGCATCTGACCTATTGATTAGTCTTAAATAAATAAAAAACAAAATGACACAACAATGGGTTAACTGATGAAGCCTTTATAGATTCCTAATATGGATTTTAACTACAGAAATAAATTGTTACAGCGAGTTACCTTGTGTCACACAGGATCTAGAAAAAATTCGAGGTTCAGATTCAAGGTAGGGGGTTTGTGTTGCAAGACGTCTGTAAATGAAAACAGTAACAGGTTTTCACCAGCTCTGAAAGCAAAGTCTTAGAGGGAAAAGCATTTGACGTGGCATGTGAAAGGGAACTCTGGCTAGAGAGTAGGTGAATATAAGAAAGGAAAAAACATTTGACTTTATGAGAGAGAGAAAAAAGAAATAGTAGTTGGAGCGACCTGAGTGCATGGGAAAAGGAGAGGGAGGAATTAAATATATTATCCTCCTTTTCTATTTACTTGCAAGCCAGATTGATGGAGAGGTGGTTGGTGGTGTCATCATTAAGAACCATTCACTGTGCAAAGAAATGGAGTTTGATTTTGCCATCCTCATTAAGAGGAGAGGATGTCCAAGCAGAGAAACCAGAAAGAGTGGGCAGGATGTGGGAGAAGTGTCCTAAAGAGATGCAGGAGTGGAGTCACTGGCATAGAAATGGAGATGGCACACGAAGGCTTGAGTGCAGGTGAAGTTTAAAGAGGGCATGGTATGGAGGGAGCAGAAAACAGGGGGAAGGGAGTTGCAGAGGCTGAGTCAGCGCCTCTGTGAAACAGGAGAAGGATGGTAACAAAGAGTGAGAGATGCTGAGGACATGGTAGGAGACAGAAGTGAGGCAGATGGCAAGATGCCAGAGAGCCCTAGTGCAGACCAGAGCCAGGAACCAGAAACACTGCACATGGAGCACATGTCCTGACACTCATCCAGACTCTTTGCAGACCTCGGGAGAACTATTTCAGCAGAGAGGACAGAAACCTCATTTGTGAAAGAAGGGAAATTGAGGCAATGTTGCAACACTTCCAAGATAAAGCAAGGGAGGAAGGAAGTTGGTTAGGGGAGCTGGAGAGACAAGAGAAGCTGCATGACTGACACAGCTCTGCAGAGGTAGGAGACTTGCAAGAGACCTTTTTCTGTAGTGGGGTAAAGTGCCAATCTCCCCTTAGTTTCAGCTGTGCAGTCCCATAAACCGAATTCACATTGTAGTGTGAATGCTGATACAGTGAATCCAGGTGGGATAATGAGCTTAAACCACACCTGGCCATTAGAAGCTGGAGAGTCACAGGAGCTGGATAATGAGTCTCCCAGCTGTAGAGCTTCTGGGCACAAGGCAAGCCCAAAGAGCTGCCATCATCACCAGGCACTGTGGTCCTGCTCATCTGGGGAGCAAGGAGAGCAACACCATCTGCTGAGCAGAGCATCAGATGTATGGTCCTCATACAGCTCAACAGACTTGCTAAAAAAGTTAGGAAAGTACACATATGCATATAGAATCAATTTTCTTCCATTTCTAATTCTGCTTAAGGAGGCATCCATGCTATTCATGTTACCCATGTTTGAATTTGACTTATCAACCTCATACCAAGCAGCAGGCATATGCTGTTTGCCAGGGCCTGTTACTGTTATTCAGAAGTACTGTCCTCCTGCAGTTTGCACTTCAGAATTGCTGCCAAGATCAGGTTAGACCTGGTGAACCAAATTAATCCCCAGTGTAATTCTGGCAGTCAGTGGATTTACATCAGGGATGAATCTGGGTCCAGCATAGATGTATTTTTTGGCAGAAGGAAAAGTAAAACAACAGAGGAATGAATAAAGGTTAGATGGATGATCCCTCAGTTGTGCCTTGGCTTCTTGAAGGAAGTGTTTTCTTTCTATGCCCACTCCTTCTTTCCAAGGGAATGAATTCCTCAGCTTTCCCTGCTGCTTGTTCCAGAGTCCTGGACTGGGGGAGCCATGCAAGGTGCAAAACGCAGCCCTTGGTGAGTGGGAGGTTATGAAGCTTTTTGAGCTGCTCCAGAGAGCCGCAGTACACAGTTCCCCACCCAAAAAAGGGAGGAGTAGCTTTGGGGATGTTCAAGAACTGCATAAAGAGCTCTTAGGCACAGGGAGAGTCTTGTGGGGTGCAAACACCGCCTCCCACTTGAAGGTCCTGGCCCTGGCTGGCACACAAGTGGCAAATGTGAATTCTGTTTCCTCTGCAGGTCTGGTACTCCCCAAAAACCAGCCTTGCTTAGAAAATACCATAAAAAACTGACCCTAGTGAATTCCAGTTAGTCTAATTGGAGGACCTAGAGAAGCAGAGAAACAACATCTTTGTTTAGGTTGTGAAGTCTTGCATTGCAGTGTCAGGTGTTACAGTTGGTCTGCTGCCCCCAGTGTGACTTCTGGAAAGGACATTTAAAAGTCTGAATCTCAGCTGCACCTTTTGACACTGAGATAAGTGCTTCCAGCAGCCCTGCACAGGAGTGTTGTACATGTTACCATTGTCCCCAGCGTCATTGTAAACTATTCCACATCAGAATTTAAAAAAAGAGGAGCAGGATGAAATCATGTTCATTTCGAGTTTCTCTGTACAACATTTTTTCCTGGTACACCTCACTCCAGATAAGTCTCCTCTAGCCTCTGCAAAATGAGGTCCTTGAGTCATTGTACATTAGAGGTATTACTTTCATATTTTACTCAAAATCATTATGGGCTCTATTGTGATGCTGGGAGCTCAGTGCTTCGTGATATCTACAAAGAAATACATATGAATTTTTGTCTAATGCTGACCAGTAGCTAGTTGGCAGAGATTGGAAAGTATTTGGTAAAGGGAATATCTGTCCTTTGACAGAAATAGGTATAAATCAAATGCTATTTTCTGCAAACTGGGAACACAAGAGCTCCTAGTGATGGGGGGGAGAGGGGGGCATTCAGATGAAAAGACGATGTATAAAATCTCACAAGCACATTTACAGGGCTGTGCCTCTGCAGGCCTTGCTGGATACATCCCAGCTGGCCAAGAGGCATTAACTGTTTGTGGATAACCTGGCACCTGAACATGACCCAGTACTCATCTATGTTTGTGACCTGCTCAGCTAAGCTGTGGCATTTCCTTTAGCTTTGCTCTCAGACAGAAGAGGACTAGTCCCTGCAGAAATGATGATTTAATCCATGTAAATATTTCTTCTAAAGAAGGACCCCACTTCTGCACAGAGCAGTATTTCCCTTTGGTACGAAAGCATCTCCCCTGAGAGGCTGGCTGAGCTGTTTGACAGGAGCATGCACGGCTCAGGGGAGTGACTTGAAGTTCACCTGTTTTGGTGTGATCAGCAACTCACCAGCAAGTTTTCTGATTGCTGTGAGAGAGTAATTGCACTTGACATTTTAGAACCAGAGCAGCTTTTCAAAAATAAATTGAGCAGTCATGAAGAGGCCTGTGTTCAAGAGCTGTCAGACGTGGTGGCAGAAGGACGCGGCTCTGGGAAAAGAACCAGAGAGATCAGCTAAGCCTTGTGTGGAGTAGTTAAAGTTACTGAAATACCACAGAATGGCTGGGACTGGAAGAGGCTTCTGCAGGTCACTTAGTCCTTTCTCCAAGTGGGTTAAAGGAGAGCAGGTTGCTCAGGTCCTCATCCACAACATCACAGGACATCTGCTGATGCTGACACATGCACTAGCCTCCATAATAGCCACATTTTCTCATTCCTAATAAGAAATCTTCCTTTTAGAAAACTGTTCTATCTGGGCTGGATTAATTTGTCTTGGCTGGTACTCATATTCACAGAATCTGTAGAGTCAGGGGTCACCCTAGCCTGCACTATTTATGGAGCCTGGGCTGGGGTGATGTCAGGCACAAGGTACCACAGCTCATTTCTCGGCTGCCAAAAGAGATTTGCTGTTGTTGGTCTCCATGGAACCTTTTCAAGGGGAGCCAGAATGGCTCTGGAAGACTCCAGAGCTTGTCCAAGGAACAAGACTGGTCATGTGTAGAGGCTCACTCTGGCTTTGTGCTTCAACTCTAGAATTACAGCACCCTCACCAAAGAGGCCATGGGTTGCTGCAGCCCAGCTCTGTGTGGATCCTTGTCCTCCTCATCCCACACTGCTCCATCACGTTTGAATCTGCTGATCAGGGATGGTAATGTGGGAAGTTCCACTTTAGAGCAATGCAAAAGCTGCATGTAGTGTTGAAAATGTTCCCTAATGGTTCTGCTGAATAGGATAAAACATCTTGGTATTCTCAATCAAGTAAACGACCATGAAATGAGATTTTTGTTCATGAACTGTCTGAATCACCTGAAGGTACCAAAGCCAAACTTAGAGTGTAAAGCACCATCTCCTAAGTATTTTGGATGCTATGTACCTGAGCAAAACAGCAATGGCTTCAGTAGGTAAAGTGCTTTACCTTTCATTTAAGAATAGTGGTTTTATGAAAAGTGTCCTTTAAAAGCAAGACCCCATCACTATTTGAATAATGGTAGCACTGAACAGAACAACAAGGATATAGCCCCACCAGGCTAGACAGTAAATTTCCTGACAGACTATCTAAAAAACACCTTAATAATGTTACTTTGGCATTATGAGAATAGAGTTACAGCTTCCAAATTACTTAGCAAGCAGCTGTAAATCCAGGATGGAGTTCTGGTCTCACAAATCATATTCCAGACTCCTGGGTACAGCACCACATCACTTAGCTACAGAGTGCAATTCTCTTACGTCCTGTTTGTCCCTGCCTGAGACACTTTGGCTCATAAAATGCGTGCACTGAGTTTTTTGGATTAAGAAATAAAAAAAGAAAAGGTATTTTTGTTAGTCTCCTGCACACTTATCACTGCAGATCTCCGAACATTTATGTCACTTTTGTTTTACATTCCTCTAGTCCTTAAAAGATAGCTTGTACTTTAGGGTGATTTTGGAGGCTGGTGTAATTTATTACAGTGCCATTTCAGCTGCCTTGTTCAGTAGAATAACCTCTAATTGCTCTGCATCCCCATCTAACTTTCTAATAAGATTAATACTGTCTTGTGTCTTGGTAGTCCCTAATTAACATGATTTGTCTTCACAGTTAAGGGCTCCAGGGCATCGCAGCGAGCTCAGAGTCCCTGCTCAGTGAAGTAGTTAATCCATCCTTCCATGAGCAGAGCAGATGCTGTCAGGGAGCTTCAAAGGGCTGAATTTGTTGCAAGGCATTGATGAGAGAGACAGGGGAGGCAGCGCAGCTGCAGACCTCGCCTGGAGCTGTGGCTGCTGGGCTGGATCATCCAGGCAGGGCTGGAGGGAGGGGGTCCTGCCCTGCCCCTGGGCTGCTGCTTTTGTTCTGCTCAATTGAGCTCCCCGAGGTGGGCGCTAATGGCACTTAATTAACCTGTGCGAGGGCAGAGGCAGGAAGACGAGCGAGCATTTGATGTGACTTCAGCCAGTAGCCCTTAAACTCGTGTGGGAGCTGGAGGATCATGCGCGCCCTCCTCCCGCTCTGTGCCTGACACGGAAGAGCTTTCCCTGGCACAGACAGTTAAGAATAAACTTCGGTTTGTCACTGTATAATTGGCAAGAGCCTTTGTGAAAGCTCATAAGAATCCATAGCCTTTTCCTCATCATTTTTCTGCTATTACACAGCTTTTACTTCCACCATCCTTTAGAAACTGGAGGTATCAAAGCCAGAAAGCTTTTCTTGCAGGAGGTTTCATGGCCTCTCTGAAAGGAGGAGGGGCTCTCCCCAGACATTCTGCTGTTGAAGCTTCCAGGTTTGCCAGGTTTGGGTGAAAACTCACATTCAAATTATTTCTGTATCAACAGCACAGAACAGAATGGCTTGAGATTTGTTTCTGGATGTACATTAAGAAAACAGAAAATTAATTTCTGTGGATAGGATCAGAGTCTTAAAGAGAGTCTTAAGAAACAAGAGATGGTTTAGTGGACAGTTATTTCTGGCTCCTTGGTTCCTCTCTCATTTAGGTCCCAGGCTCCTGCAATGGGTGGGTGCAGAGCAGCCTGGGACTGGGACTAGGAGAGCTATGGCAGAGCATCCAAGCTGGTGTTCCTGGCAGCAGGAGAAGGGAACACAAGGTGGGATAAGTACCTGGTTTAACAATAGGCAGTATAAATACAGAAAGTTCTGCATGGCAGGAGACAATAGAGAGAAACCAGCAGTAGAGCTGATTCCATGAAACAGAGCTTTTAAATTGCTGATAAAATTACAGAGCA
>NW_008237239.1:22608326-22637124 GCF_000691975.1 Corvus brachyrhynchos | reverse complement strand
GCAGGAATGAGTCCACTTAGATCAGATGAGCTCTGAGCAAAGTGCCCTGTGCTGTAAACAGCAGTCATGCCTTTTGTTCTCGCTGATGTTTGTTATAATTGGAAGCCAATTGCATTATTTCTCTGAATGCTGGCATACTTAATAAGGATGCAAATTAATTAAAATCCTCCCTCCATTCCATTAGCAAAGAAAAAAAAGCAAGCACTGAGCAGAAGCGAGGCTGCAGTGCCTCGGCTGTTTTCACAGCAGTGCCCCTGTGTCTTGGGGTGACTTTATGATGTGTATCCCATATTACTGCCCTATGCCCAGAAATTAATATTTGTGCCTTTTTATGCCTTTAAACTGAGCCTGAGAGGGGGAAGGGAAAACTGAGCAAAACTTTTTCAAAGCAGTTTGCAGCTTGTTCAAGGTCACACACAGATAGTGACTTTTTCTCCAGCTGCGGCAGGGGAGGGAGGAGGCACCCGGCTTGCGGCTGCCCGGTCAGCTTTTGGCCAGTTGTTCAGTTTCTTTTTCTCCAGAGAGAGACTGAGAGTTGAACTTTTTTTCCTTCCCAGGAATTTCAGATTTTCTCCCTTTTCTACTGGACTGCTTCAATTATCAGAGCATAGCGGGAGGACTTTCCACCGAGCACAGAGGGCCTGGCCCTGGGCCAAGTCCCAGCTCCAAGGAGACCAAAGGGAGGACTCTTAACACTTTGCCAGGTTTTTTCTCCACAGCGAGAGATTTTTATTACTTAGCATTATTTTCCTTTTCCCATGTGTTTGTTAAAGAAATCGTTTTTATCTCTTTCACTTTCCTTTGAGGAAAATTTATTTTTTCCCCAACCTGGTGGGGGAGGGGTGGTGACCTGCCTTCTCTCAGGGGATATATTTCTAAATTTGGCCAAACCGGTACACCCTGGCTAGCAGCAGAAGCAGTGACAGGTCATTCAACCTCCCTGGCTCTTCATTCCCTGTCTAACGTGCAGCTGGGCTGTCACCCACTTTTGATATGACGCAAAATGTCATTGGTGGTTCTGGGACCACATCGTTTATCCAAGAGGAGGGAAAAAAACCAGTCTGGGAATCAATTAGGTGCAACTTGCAATGATAATTCAGCAAGTCCTGGCAGAATTCTGAGGTCTGCTCCACCACCGTGGATTATGCAGTGGGGCCTTGCATTTGCTGTTCAGCAGAAATTCTCCAGTCTCAAGTACTTCAAGCACACCCTTAATTTTATGCATCAAGTCAACAGAATTAAACCATAGGACTGGACAACTTCACCCAAGGACTGTGGAATGTCTGGCAGTGGAACAAGCTGTACTTCAATCTCACTATTTATGGGTGGCTGCTTTTAAGTGTTCAAAACATTGCAGTGCTGCAGAGTAAAAATAATTTTGATGGGTCCATGTATAATTAAAGCTTTAGTAAGTCACTTCACCTCCATGCAGCCCCCCACCCCCCCCTGTAATTTAAGATTTTGCTGTGTATTTTTAGCCTTGGAAGCCTGTGAAAGTTTGTTGCAGTCAAGTTTTGAAGTTTTTGTTTTAAAACTCCGCATTTTTAGAAGAGTTAACTTTTTCTAAAGCATTAAAGATGAGAAAAATCTCATTTTTGATGCAAAGGCACTGCTGTCTTACTTGCACGTGGGCTGTCTTCTGTGGAAGCGACATAAACACTGTCAAGTGTGTTCTGACCACATGACACAAACCTGCTAATAACAGAGAGATGCAGAGCTCAGCGCTGGAGCTCCAGCCCGGTGCTGGGACAGCTGGGATCACTCATGGGTACCCAGTGCTTTGGGACATGCTGGCCATTTTCTTTTACCAGGGAGCTAATCCTATACACAGCCTGCCTTCTGCAGGCTTGGGAGTTGGAACAGACCCTGTGGAGATTGGGATTGAGGGTGCCAGCTCTCTCTTGTCAAGTGACTTGTATGTTTTCATCCACAGTGAGACCAAAGGGAACGGAGGGAGCCAGAATTCCCTCTGGATGTCCTTCGGATATGGAAGGGGAAAATAAAAACAATGTGCTGGCAGAAGCTAAACAAAACATTTTTAATAGCAGGCCACAGAGGAAAAATTCATGAGTTATTCTCCATGGCAACATCTAGGTTCTGTCACGTTTGCTGCCTCCACTCTCTCCTCCTTCCCTTTCTCCTCTCCCTCTCCTACCCTTCGGCTCCTGCTGTTCCTGCCTGAGTCCTGCCCACACAGCTGTCCACAGGACCTGGCATTTGCAGGCGATGGCTTTGACACCAAGGTGTCATCAGTGTCCCCCCGGCTGATCTGAATTTGTGGGATTCACATTTTTAATTCTAAGAGGGACCAAAGCAAGCCTCCTGTTGCCTAAGCTGTCCACTGCTCCTGCTCTTCTTACCCCTCAAATTGTTAAAACCACCTACCCACTCTAGCCCCCTTGCACTGTATTTGGAAGGGGCAGACTTCAGTATGGACACTGGAAAGATGAAAAAAGCTTGCCCATGGCTGCTTAATTAGGCTTTAACCTGAGCTTTTAAGATGTTAGTCTAAAACATGCTTATTTCTAGAAAAAAAATTCCAAACCAGGCAATTGCACTCAGCTCTGGCTTACTTCCATGGCTGAAATGAATTACAAGTGGAAGGATGTGAGGGGACACCTAGGCCCTGCTGGTGCTGCAGCACAGTGTTGCATTCTTGCCACCTCCATGTTCTTCATATTTCATAGTATTGCAGAATCATTAAGGTTGGAAAAGACCTTTGGGGTCACCAAGTCCAACCATCAGCTTGCCAAGAGAAACAAGCCTAGCACCCACTAACCAGTGAGGAATTGCAGTGTCAGTGACAGCCTCCATACCCTGCACTGAGCTCCGGCCCAGCCCATAGGAGCAGCAGCACCAGGAGTTCCTCAGTGCTCCCAAGCTGCTCGGGGAGAGAAGGCCCCAGACTCTCCAGCTGGATGCTGTGCTCCAGGAGTGCACCTGTAACCCTGTGGACTGGTTTTCATCTGTTTCTATGAGTGGCACATGGCTTGGTGTCTTCCATTGCTCACTCAGAGTGCCTCTGAGGAAACTGGGTAGGAATTTGCCCCCCCGGCAAAGGAGCACAGCTGGCCACGAGCCAGGTACTCAGTAAAGATCAGCTCTGTCAAGAGGACACCCTGCAGCCTCCACACCTCTACTTCTGCTGCAAACCAAAGAGATTCACTGATTGCCCCCTGCCTGCAATCACAGCTCCCTGAGGGAGCCATGGGAAGAGGAGGCATAGTGGAGACCCTGTCAAGAGCCCTGCAACAGCCACAATGGATGACACAGAGGTACCTCAAATGTTTTCCTGAACCAGCCTTTTCTGTTCAGAGAGCTGCAACAAGCTTGGAGAGAAAGCAGTCTTATCTCAGGGGGTTTAGGTGACACACCTGCACTGGCAGGCTCTCTCTCATGCAGCTCAGGCCCCAGTGAGATCCAGCCAGGTGGAGACTGGGGACACTGGTGAGGATTCACACTGGCCAGAATGCTTCCAGGGGGTTTTGCTTTGCATCTGTTTCCTCAAGCAATGACATAAACAATTGTCTGCTTTAGGAAACTTGAGCAGATGGTCATCCCGGGCATTAATGCTTTGCAACTCCATTTTATCACCTTGTTAATGGTGGCCTTTCCACAGCCCAGCTCTACCCACCTAAGCAGAGGGGGGAATGGTGCTGAGCATCAGATGCTGCCTTAGCCCTTCCTTAAGCAAGGTTTTGTAGTTTCCCTCATCATAACCCAAAGGGCTACAGCTGGCATTGGATTGAGGCCAAGGATGAGAGGAGGCATCCAAGCCTGAAACAACTCTTTACAGCTCTAACTAGAGTATTAAAACAAGTTCATGACACTGGGGACCAAGGATGCCTTGACTAACAGATACCATAGCCACTGTTATTCTGAGGCAGTGAGTGCAATCCTTATAACTATTCTTGCACAGCTTTTTCTGACTCATATGAACAAGAACCAGCACATCTCATGAATTTTCAGCACATCCACAATATCTGCCTCACAATACCTACCAGCACTGTTTAATGACAGCTAATAATCACTTTACTTAAGCAAATTCAAAGACACGCACCAGACACGTCCCCACAGAGCGCTCCCCTGGCACATTACACAGGTACAGCTCATCCCCACAAAACACACACTCATTAATTACATCTCCCCACGATGATCCAACAGCCCTGCTCCCACAGACACCTCCAAGTTTGTTCCCATCTTTGCCTGTACCTGCCTCCAGCTGTGTGTCTCCCGCAGCTTTGCTCCAGCCCCTGAGTCGTGACGTGGCCCTGTTTTTCCTCTCTAGGAGCAGGAAAGGTGACACAGTAATACTGCCTTATTTGCTCCCAGCACTACAGGGGAATGTCTTAAATGATCTCCAGGCTTTCAGGAAGAGGAAGGAGTATTTCCCACCCCCTCCCTGGCTCCAGGCTTTTGTAGGGTAGGGATCGTCATCATAGAATCATTATCATCATCTCCACATGCGGCCCCTGATTGCAGTAATTTGGGTTTCTGCTGTTCCTCCACCTGTAGCAGCTCATCAGATGTGATTTCCTTGCAGCAGAGGTGCTTTCTTTTGGGAAGTTTCGGATATCTGGCTGTCTAAGTTGTCTGCATGCTCAAGTTACTTGCACTTACACTGTGGTCATCAGTGTCCCGTCTCCCTCCGGCTCCAACCAGGCTCCCACTTCTGATGTTTCTGGGAAGGTGCCATCACAGCTGGTTCTCCACATGAAATGTGCCAAGCTCCTTGTCTGACTAAAGCTCTTGCAGGAGTGGCCAGGATAGGCTTTCTTGTAAAAACAGGAGAGAAAAACTTATTTCATACAGTTTAAGGTATTCCATGACACACAGCCCCTGCTGCTCTCAGATAGCACAGAGGAAACTGTGCAGGACAGGCCATGGTCTCCACCTCATGCCTTTCTCCACTCTGGATGAGTGGCTCAAACAGTAGGAAACCAGGGGAGCCCTCTCCAGGGTGTGAGGTTTTGCTCTAAAAGAAAAAAACCCAAACTATCCCTGTCATACTATTTTGGTGTACTCTGTGAGGCAGGGAACCAGCAGGTGAAGGCCCTGGCTGCCAGGGTACCAGCATACACCAGAGAGGGGACTTTATCCTTCATGGCAATGGACCAGAGAGGAGAGAAAGGGTAAAACCCCCTTCTTTGCCCGTTCATTTAATTGTGTTGTTCTGCAGATAACACAGCCCCTCCATGTTCAATGGGTTAAGCTGTTGGAAACAAGCAGCTTTCTATATTTACTGGTGTAATCTAAAAATACCCCAATTGCACTGACAGCCAAAGCAAGCAGAGGCTCTCAGGGGCTCTTTTTCTATCCCAATGCCATGTGGGTGCCCCAGCTGGCTGACACTGCCCCAGGTGAGACGAGTCCAAAGAGCAAAATTGGTGTCACACCCCCTCACAGGCTTGCTGCACATGGTGCCTTCACCCTCTGCCTCCCAGCTGCTCCAGAACAGCAATGCTCAGCTCCCACCCATCCCTCTGCCCAGCCCCTGGTACTTGCTGGCTTCAGGTGCAACAGGGGCTGTACAGTTCAGCCACGTGATTGCAAGGGGCTGAACAAAAACTCACTGAAAACAGGACAGGACATTTTCATCACCTCCCCTGTGTCCCCAAAGAGGCAGTATTAATTCATGATTTAGAATAATCTGAGATTTCATTGCAGTTTGGGTGTTTTCCACTGGGGAGATAGAAGAAATGCTTACTAAAATTCACTTATGTTATACTGGCATAACTGCGTGGGCATTCAGTTTGTATCTGCTTGTGGAGTTACTGGTTTGTGTCTGCTGGTTGCACTCACAGCCTGAGTCCTTTTTGGACTGCTGATTTATTTAGCCACCATCACCCCAGCGGTTGGCATTCCGGGTTTAGGATTTCCGGGCTCTAGGGATTCAAGTGTCTGAATGCCTGGTCAGGGAGGGGAATGGTTTGGGTGTCCCAGCTCTGAGGCAGCCAGGTGGTATCAGCAGATACAGCTTGTTTGCCTTCCTTCTTCTCCTCCTCCTTCTCTCCACCTCTCCGTTTCCAGATGCAAATAATTCCATATTTGGCAGGGTGTAACCACGATGGCTTCCTAAGGGGAAAACATCTACTTTGACAAAAGCATTTAAGACTCTTACTCCTGCTTCACATTCTCAAGCATATGTGGAGTAGGGGAGAAATGCTTCTATCCTATGCCTGCTGGCATGGCTAAAGTCTTGTATTCAAGAATGCCAGCAAGCTCCCAAAGATTGGCTAATCATAATTAATAACGAAAATGCACTGGTATTGGAAAAATGATTTGGCTCCTGTGAGTAGGAAAGTGGCCTGAAGAGGAATCAGAAGCCAAGGTTCATGAGATTTTAATCCCAGTTTCTGTATCTATTCCCAGTCCAGAGGAGGACACTTAAATGCTTTGTTAGCTTTATTCCTTTCTGAATGGGATTAGACTTTAGCTTAGTCACTGTGGTATTCAGAGCATTAATTGGCTAATTCAGCACCTTGCTCTAATAATGTAAATATCTTAAAAGCTTCACTGGAAGGATTTGAAGCTGTAGTTTAAGAATTATTGCTCATTTATGACCTTTCTTTGTAATACATCTTGGAAGAGTTAAAGGTAAGGCAAGAGGGGAAGATTTTCATTTAAAAAAGAGACAGGCATTTCCATTTGGCAAGATTTGGCATCCTGATGGGAAAACAAAACCACCCAGTCTCTGATCTTGCCTCAATCCATATTTAATCTCAGAGAGTGCTGTAGTGTAATTTTGAAGACAACACTTTCAGGACGCATGAGGGGAAATATTCCAGGCTTCTTTCTGCTTTGAAAAAAATACAAAGGAAAAAAAAAGGTGGGTGAAGCAGGGCAGAGATGTCACATAATCCTACGTGGGGGACACAAGAGACATGGAAAACAAAGCCAGAGAGCAAAAGACAGCTATGGAGAGATTTACACAACGTCCTTTGGGATTATAATGACTTTCCCTTTCCGCTCTGCAGACCCTTTTCTTTTGGTGGATAAGGGGATGAAACCCTGCCTGTGAAAGCCAGAGGAGGAAGCCCGGGGTGGTCCTCACGCAGAAGATGCTGCCCTTGTCCCCGCCAGTGATGCTGTGCTGTAGGGCTGTCTCCCCCTGCCCCAGCAGCACTCACTCCCTCCCCTCCGTGCCTGCTCCATGCCCAGCTCTGGCATGTGCCACAGGGAGGGGGTGGGAATATGAAATCGGATCCAGACAGCGGTAGGAAGACGAGCAGGGTTTCAAGAGCTGGTGGAGTGTTAGGAAGACACTAGAATTGAAGCTTGCAGAGGGTGGCAGGATTAAAAATAGGCTGTAGCCAGCCTTCCCCAGCATTTTGGCATCTCAGCTGCCTGTTATCCTTGTGACCCACTGAGGAAGAGGCAGCAAAGGGATTCTCTTTTCCACCACCCTGGCAGCACAGGACAAAATGGTATTTTGCTTCTAACCAGATGGTTCTGCACTCTTGGTCTAATGAGCTTTACTACAAGGGTGTCAACTGAGTGTTTTGTCCTCACCTTCAGTCAAACCAAGGGACTCCCGCCTTCCTCTGAGTTCAACAAGGCACTTGTGTGCACTGAAGATGTGTTCATTCATTCACATCTTACAGGCTGTTTGCAGGCTTCCATCCTTTGAGAGGAAAAAAGGCAGTTTTTATAGAAACCATCAATTTCATTCAATGTATTGAGCAAAGGAAACATTTCACAGAACTATGTTATTCAGTACAATCAACACTGCACCTTGGTACTTAGCAATGCTGCACTTGTTTTTAGAATGATGCCTTAGGTTTTAACTTTTATATTTTTGAAATCCTGTACTGCCCAGTGTGTAACTGAAGTTTCTTGTAGCCTGTTAATTTCTGCTCTCTCATGCTAGGTAGACATAACAAAGCCTCTCTGGGCCTGTTCTCCAAGGACACTCAGACTGTCCTAGGCCCAAAAAGTATAAACCAAAAAACCTCTAAAGGGGGGAATTACATCATTAACTGAAGCTTTAATTGGAGAATTAACCCTGCTATGCAAATGAACCAAACTTATAAAAGTGTGAAGAACTCGTGACCTGTTGTCCATCCTGGGGTCCATCTTGGCAGCAGCCTCTGGCTCCCCAGGGTGTACCTTTGAAGGCCTTTCAGATAAATACCTACCTTTACTCCCTTACTCCTGTCTAGTCTCTGTGCTCAGGTGGCCTCTCAAGGCATCAAGAAAAGCCCAAAGACAATTCATAATGCTAAGAGGTGATGAAATCCATACTTAGATGAGGTGCCTGAACCTCCTGGTCGACAGCTCATATTTTATAGGAGCCAGGAACAGTTTCTTCTGCTCTTTACCCATATTGTGTATTTCTGTATGTTGCCTGGGGCTTCCCTGAGCTGTGAGTTTCAGCCAGCCATGAGCACACCACATCAGCTAAAAGTAAAAAACCTGCCTTGTCCAATGGCATAAATTTAGGAAGAATCTTTGTGAAAGGCTGCTGTGGTGTAGTTTTTTTCCCCCCAACTTTAACTTTCATGCATCAACAAACTCCTTCATCTGAAACATTTCAGGAAGTCTGAAGTGTGTCTGCAAGATTTCTAAGTTGGTCTCAAGCAGAGCCAAGGGCTGCCACACCAGATCCTCTGGCTCCAGCACTTTAAGAAGTTCAGCTTCCTAAAGTTCTTGGTTAAAACATGCCCTCAGGTAGCAGCTTGTGATTGGGAAAAGCACCGTGCAAAAATGCAGTGCCACTCCTTTTTGTGTGTGTCTGCTCCTTCTAGAGCAGTATTTGTGAATTCTAGAGCAGACTGCCAAACCTTGAGAGATTTCTAGAGCCAGTCCTGCAACTCTGGGTTCAATTTTCCTTTTTAGAGCTGCTGTGTAGTGTTTCTCCCCAGGGGAGAGCCACCAGGCAGAACAAAGGTATTTCCACAGACACACAGCACTCCCTTGTAGTGCATAAATGGTTACTGTCGGGTGGGGAGGGAAGGAGCCAAAACCCAAAGAGTGCTTTTTCCACCCTGGTGTTCAAGTACGGGAAGTGAGATGCTACGAGGGGAGCAGGTCTAAGGGGAGGGATCTGGCAGGAGGCCGTGGCTCTCAGTGGGTGTTGTGCTGCTGCTCTCTCCCCAGGAACGTTCGTGTCGGCGTTCACGGTGCTGTGTGGGGCCCGCACTGACCTCCCTGACCGGCACATGTGCTGTGTCTTCTGGCTGAACATCGCTGCTGCCCTCATCCAGATCCTGACGGCCATCGTCATGGTCGGCTGGATCATGAGCATATTTTGGGGCATGGACATGGTCATTCTTGCAAGTAAGTACAGTGCACTCGCCCTCCTGACTTCTCCTCTCCGTGCCCGTGTTGCTGGGTCCCAGATAATGTCCCTGCAAGCCACTGGGCTGCACTGTAGGGAAGAAGAGCCACAGGATGGGCTCTGCAAGTCCATGAGAAACACAGTAGGCAGAGAAATTGCTAGGAGGCAGTAGGAATGGGCCCTGTGACATTTCTGGGAGAGCCTCCCATCCTACCACATGGGTCAAGAACTTCCCTTTATGAAATGAAATGTGGAGGAAGGGGGAGCACTGTGAACTCTGCTGTCTGGAGCCTTGTCTGCCGTGGTCACATCCATTTGAACAAGAAAGCCCTTTCTCCCTTGCAACTCTGGCTGCAAATCTGTGGTTAGTGAGATGTTTCTGCTAGGCTGGTTCTGCTCCCAGGGCCAGTTGTCCCCAAAAAAGCCCTGGGGATTCTCCTGGACCCTCCCCTTCCTCCCCAGGATACATTTACCCAATGTTCTGTTTTGTTTTTTTTCATGTCTCAGACCATATTCTTAGGCTGAGCCAGCAGGCAGCAGAAGCTGCTCCTAGCAAGACTACCCATACACCCTTGGAGTTGACTAAAACATAAGCCTAAGGAAAGAAGAATCCTTTTTAAAATTTGCATAATTTAAGTCCCCAGTTAGTAGATATTACCGACCCAGAATACAGTAACTTTTATCTGGTAGAGGCTTTCACTGGTGTAAAAGTTGTATCATACCTCCTGTATCCTGGTGCAGAGGATTGAGGTGACAGCCTCACCTCACCTCCAAAGCCAGAAGCACACAGAGCTCAGGGTGCTGGTGGCATCTGCAAAACCCCACTCCCTTTCCAGAGTCTGTCAGAGGCCGGTGGGAAAGCCCTCAAACCAAACAGGTCTGAGATCTTTCAGGCCGACAGGACAGGCAGTTCCCAAAGCAAGCCTTTCTCCCAGAGACCATCTTACCAGCAGCTCTGGCCTTTTGGTTTGAAGGGGCTCCACTTTGTCATCTCTGCTGGTGACATCTGTGGCTGCATGACAGAAGGGGAGAGAGGATCTCAGGGAGTTGCCAGGAACCTGCCTAAAGACAAAATGGATGAAATTGAAAAAAACAAAAAGCAGGAAACCAGTCCACATTTTCAGCTGCCAACCCAAGGGGTTAAACCCTCTCACCAAACCACCTGCTAATTTCTGAGCCAGCTTCAGTTAGGGCAGTCCTCATGCAGAGCAAACGATGGATATTAAAAACCTCAACATGTGCAAAGTAAAAGCTTTCCTCGGGATGAAGGCACTATTGCTCTTTGCTTTACCCTGGAAAATCACCTGCCACGTTTCCTTCCAGATGTACCTGCAGAGCAGGTGATTTCTGAGGCTAAATTGTGAATTGGTATACATGTGTGATGTGTCCTTAAGAATCTGCTGGATTTGTGTGTAATCCCATAACTGCGTGTTCATAATCATAAGCTCTTCTGCTCTTCCTCTGCGGGGCAGCCCCCGTGTGCGGTTTGCTGTCTGGCAGAACCCCATTCTGCAGGGGTGGGGAGAGTCAGGAAAGCATCTGTCCTGATAAAGAACCACCACTGAAACTGTGACCTGCTTTGCTCCAAAGCCCTGCTCTCCAGCTGGAGGGGTTGGCACTTAGGAGGGTCTTACTGGAGGTTCTGCTCCACCTTCACTGTTGAGGAAAACCACACAGCTTGGAAGTATCTCCCAAACCCTCTTTCCCACATCTGGCTGGATTCCACCAGCCTGGGAGGCAGAGGATGGATGAGCAGCATGTCCTGGGAATGCTCAGTCAAGAGGTCCCCAAGCACAGCAGCAGTATTTCATCCCTCTGGTGGTAGTAGAGAGTGGCAAGAGGAACCAACATGTCTTATGTTTCACCAGCAGCATCTGACGAGTTGCAGCCCTTGGGATTTTCTTTCCATCTCATTAAATAGCTGCTTTTAAGTTTACATGCCATGCAGAGAAAGTAGTGGGTAAATAAGGCAGCTCTTGGTTGATGGAGAATAAAAGAAAAAACTCAATTGAGACAAGGAGTAAAGTGATCGGTTGCTCTTAGGTGGATCAAACAGCCCTGTCAGACCCAAAGTGGTTCTTGTTATCATGCTAAAAATAAAATAATAACTTAAGAAGGAAACCATGTTTCAAATTCAAGAAATAAGACATTTCATTTAAGAACACTGCCAGGAAACAGTTTGCCTTGGCTGGGTTTTGTTTGCATGCAAACCATTGGAGGCACCGGACAGAAATCGTATACCATCGCAACTTAAATCTGTGTGCAGATGGGAAATAGTTAACAAAATGTGAAAATACTGCCCACCTCTAGTCCCCTTGCCTTGAAGTGGTTGATCCCATGTGTCCCTGTGAGGGTGCCATGCTATTTGGATGGGCTAGAGGCAGAACACAGAGGATGCTGTCTAAGCTGGTGAGGGCTGGTAGTGAGGAGGAAGGTGGGAAGCAGCCAAGGGTTGGAGACTCTGCTCGGACTTTCCCTAAGTGATAAGTACCTTGCTCCCTGGATCTGGGCCTCTCTGTTAGCTGGTAGAGAGCTGGGAGGGAGTTAGAACCACAGAATCATAAAATCACTGAGGTTGAAAAAAACCTCCAAAATCATTGAGTCTGAGTCTTAAGCCATCACCATCGTGTCCACCACTGAACCATGTCCCCAAGTGCCACATCCACATGCCTTTTGAACGGGAGCCTTGTTGCAACTTTTCATCTTCTAGTGCTATTTCCCAGGCATGGAAAGGGGGAGTCTGCTCTGAAGATAATGGCATACTGTCCTTAATGAGGGAACAAGGAGAAGAATTATAGGCCAATCAGGTATACTTCAATTACTGGAAGAAGTAATCAAGTAAGTGACTCACATGCATTTAGAAAATAAAATACAAAAATAAAAAACCCCCACAAAGTCACTGCAGGTTTGTCCAGAGCGAGCTGTGTCAGGCTGGCTTGATTCCCTTTGGTGGCAGAGGAATTAATTTTGTGTGAGGTGGCAGCAGTCAGCCATCCCTAACCTTCAGATGCTGACCCCGTCTCGCACAGCGTTCCTACCAGCAAGCCAGGGGGACGTGGCCTGCGTGAAAATGTGCTTGAGAACTGTCCTCTAAATGGATTTTCCTGACCTGGGAAGAGATAAAGAGAGGTGTGTTGAAAGGTCCCTCCTGAATCCAGCTCTGCTCAGTATTTTCATTTGTGGCTTGAGGATGGACTGGAGGAGAGGCTCCCCAGCTGCACACCAGTGCTGGACAGTGCCCGGATCCACGCAAATCAAAGAAATGGTCTGGAAAGAGTAAGCGCTGCTCAGCAGGGACAAGCCCAAGACTCTACGGAAGGATTAATTGACTGCATAAATACACACTAGGGAACAACTTGTTTTTCAGGGAAGGATGTGGTGGCTGCAGTGAGTCACAAGTGGCACAGGGGGAACATTGCTACGGAGGGAACAAACACCACACAGGCAGGTGGGAGCAGAGCTTGTAGGGCTTTCACTGATCCCATCACCTTTCTCTGCATGCATAAAGCTGTGGTGAGGCTTGTGGCCAACTTTGGAGGCTGTACTTCAAGTGGAAAACCTGGAGAGAGTCCAGAGAACTGTAAGACAGTAGGCGTGTTGGTGATGAAGGTGTTCAGTGGGCTAGTCAATGTGAGAGGGCAGCAGTTCAGCCTAAGACAGACTTAAATAACACCAGGAAGGACCTGTGTGGAAATTAGAAGACATTTTTCCTCCAGTTAGGTCAAAGTGCTGCAGAGGTGGCATGGCAAGATCTGCTCTCTCTGTCCCTGGAAGACCCCAAGAGTGGGTAGACCTGTGTCTGTCAGGGACAAGCAAGAGACCGACTGACCTGGGGGGTCCTGTCCAACCCTCATCTCCTCTAAGGTGCACTTTAGCAGCATAATATCCCAGAAGGAAAGTAAATTGAATGCAGTTTTGCTGTCACTGTTAATTACTTTTGGCAGCACCACAGCACAGGGTATTTTCTCTGCTAATTTAAACGAACTGCCAGCTGGCCCCATTGGACACCACAGATATCTTCCTTAAGCGGCCATATGGCTTTGGGAACAGTCCTCTGCTGTACCTGCTGTCTGAAGGCAAAGGTAGAATTACAAAGGAGCATTTAATTCT
This sequence comes from Corvus brachyrhynchos, assembly GCF_000691975.1. Lineage (NCBI taxonomy): Eukaryota > Metazoa > Chordata > Aves > Passeriformes > Corvidae > Corvus > Corvus brachyrhynchos. Next base: position 22,623,734 of record NW_008237239.1, on the reverse strand, counting down.
TTTGCCAAAAAATGTCTGGGCAGCGCTGCTGCACTGTGCTCTCCTCAAAGCCCTCGCCAGCTCTGCGGGGATGATGCACAGAGCTGAGGCAAACCAGAGCTAATTAGCTGGCCAAGGCCAACTGGAAAATGAGCCTCCTAAGGCTTTCCAGGCAAAGCTCCCTCTGCTAAGGCACACCTTGTTCCCAGCCCACATCTTCATTAGCCCCGCTGTGCGGAATGAACACAGTGGAATGGCCTTTCCAGAAGTCCCCACCTGCTCAGAGCCTGTTATAAAAGGTTGTGTGCCATTTCTTGACAGAAACACCAGAGAAATAATATAGTAATGTCCTGCTGATGTGGCACAGGGGATACAAGTCAGGGACTGTTTGTCCAGGCATTGCTTTGCCTCTGCTGAACGCAGCCAAGAAGTCAAGCCTGCTTTCTGAAGGAAGCCCTCCCTCAGCTTTTGGCCTCTGAATGAACGATGGCTGCACCATCGCTCTCAGGTTCACTGGAGGGAGCTTCAGCTGACTCTTGGGGCTATTGCCAGCCAGTAGTGAGAACTCACCTGTAATCATGCCATCCTTGTCACTCCTTTGCTAATTGGTCTGCTCAGACCCTGCCAGAAGCAGCAGTAGATGATTGCACAGTCACTGTATCCTCAGGCTCCGAGGGACTTTGGGGAGCATCACCGAACCTCTCTGCTCTGCAGGACCTCTGCTAGGGCAGGTAATACGGCTGTCCTGGGAAGGAAAGGGGAGCAGAAGGCCCAAAACAACTGGTAACCCTTCATGAGATGAAGAAAATTCCGAGGACAAATTGCCTGCTTAGACTTATTACTCTTTTTAAAAAAATCTAAAAAGAGCCATCATCCAAACTAGGCCTGAGGAAAGTAGTTAAAATACCCTTTTTTACAGTTTCCTACCAAATGAAATGGTGGGGCAAGTTCTTAAACTATTGTAGGAATGTTAAATAGCACCAGTGTTTGCAGCACCCAGACAGGCTGAGGCATGCTGTGGTTGTGAGTTATCTGTGGACACAAGCAAATTCAGCAGGGAAACTACCAAAAACTCTTCAGGTGTAGTGTTCCCAGCTCCCAGACTGTGAATGGCATGCCATGTGCCCTTTGGTACACTGTGATGTCTTGTTTAATGCCTTCCTTCAGTGGTTCCCCTTCAGTCAAACCCATGAAATACCGATGACATGGAGGAAAGATTTTCTGGGAGCATTGCTCAGAGGTGCTAGCCCATCCAGCTTGTCTGGCTTGGGGCTGGAAAAGCAGATGATGATTGCCCTATCGTCTTTAAACAAGAGTCCCAAATGAAATGATCCACTTCAAGTAAAGGATTTTAAGTAATGTTTAGCCCTGGTGTGAATGTCTGATGGTAGAGCAGCTGTTCTCTGTTTACTCTGCAGCCTCAGTTTGTTCATTCTCTTCTGGTTCTCCATGTGTTTCAGATATATCGTCTACAGTTACATTTCTCCCTCTCTCTTTCTTTCATGTTCCTTTGCCTCCTTTTGTTCACCATCAAAGTCTCACAAGGTAAGTTTGTTTCTGTTCTTCCTCCTCCTCCTCCTCACACTCCGAGGCAGTTTCCCATGGAGAGCAGTGAGCATCGGTCAGGGCACGACATCTGGAAGTCGCTTTGGCCAGTGCTGCCCACTCCCAGCCCAAGTCCAGCCATGTGCCTCTACATATGTGTGTCTGACTGTCTCTGTGTCTGTCCTTTGGCTGCACAGCCCCAGGGATGGTGAAAATCTTCACACAGCATTGAAATGCCTCTGGGGATGCCCCAAGGGCCCCCTCGGAGCAGAGCAGGAACCCATTTCAGCCTTGAAGCCGCCCTCTGCACAAACCCAGCCCTAGAAGGACAGCCTGTGCACAGACTGAGTTCTTTTTGCCTCAGTCTTACATGCCATGGTTTACAGGAGAAGTGCAATTTCAAGTAAACTGGATTAAATCAGTGACTTTGTGCACAGGCCCACTTAATCCTGAACCCGGAGCTGTCTGTTGTACAGGATTGCACCTCAACTTTATTGCAGGCATATTAACGTAAAGCTGCTTCCTACAGAACAGCTATTCCTGTGCAAGAAATGCAGTAACTATTTTCACATATAAACTATTTGATAAGTTACGTCTGAAATCCTGTAATAAATGAGTTTAGCATAGGACAGGTCATTTTTTGCCTTACTTTGGTCATGTAAAGAGAGAGACAGGCTTGGCCACTGTAACTTCCTTCCAGCCAGCTTCAACACCAATAGCCAGACTGAAAGGATTTCTCAGTCTTAATTTTCTTCTATCTCAATAAAAGGCATGGCTGTACAAGCAAGTTACTGTTACTTTTGCTGAGGATTTAAGGCAGGCCCCACCTTTTTGGTCCATGGGGTTGGTTGGTTGGTTGTTTTTTTTTTTTTAACTGTGCTCCCTGAACAAATTAAACCAGTGCCATAGACAAGCCCCAAGTACAGATTTCCAGCCAGCTCACCTTGCCTTCAGAGCTGGCTCACACTTAAAACATAAATGCATGTGAAATCATCATTTTGCCCCCTAGAAAAAGCTGTTTGAAAGAGATGAGAGTCTTTCTGTTCAGCTGCACACAAAAGGCAGCAATTCAGTTAAGTGTCATTAATCTGTCCCTTGTGCTTGTTTAACAGCAGGAGATCCAGACTGCCAAGCCTGGGTGAATGTGTGGATTTTTTCCAAAGTACAGCAAAGTTCATTTGCTGGAGTCAATTCTTAGTTCAGCAAAAAGTCCCTTAGAGATAGGGGTTCTGGCACCTGCTGGTATTTTTTGTTCAGTTTCTGTAAGGCACTTAAAAAAGACTAACATGAGGGTTGGAAAGAAATATTACAAAGCATAAATGGGAAAGTGTTTGAAAAGTTAAGCATTCTTCTGAGATATGAAATGTCAGGCCTCTTTGAAATTCAAAATATAAAAATGACAGGCTACTTACGTTATTTAAACTAAGAAAAAAACCCCTCCAGATTTTAAAAAGTTTTTTAGTTGAAAGATCTTCACTGTGGCAGGCAGTGCAAGAAAGGACAGTTTGCTTCTTTAATAAGGAGATCTTTTGCATTGATACAGTCAGAATAACAAGCCCAGCTTCTCTTGGAAGGAGAGCGGGTAAAGCTTCTGGCACAGTCACTGCAACCGCTTAGGAAAGCATTAAAAAATCCAGTATTTTTCTCATTATCCTGGACCAGCACAGGAGCTGCAGATGCGCTCCTATTGCCCTTCCCTGCCCTAGCCCTCCTGGGGGATGGAGCTGTCCTCTATGGGATTTGCAGCCCTCAAGCACGGTGTGCAGGACAGTAAATAATCTGGGGCCCAGGACCCCGAGGAGCTGTGACAAGCAGCAGGACAAGCTGCTCAAGCCCTTGCAACATCCGTGGGGCTGCAACACAGTGGGGACCCCAAAGGCTTTGCTGTCTTGGTTGGGAAGTGCATCAAACCTCATGGCCACAGGAGAGGAAAGAGGGTGAAAGAACAGATATCCAGGCAGTTTCCTTGGTTTTGCTGCTGAAAAAGTTCAGTTTCCTCCAGGCCCACCAGCTGGCTGCTGTGCCCTAACTAAAGCACCTGTAATTCTGCTGGGCTGAAGCAAAGCAAGTGCAGAACCAGGCAGTGAGAATATCATTAGAGGCATCCCGAGATCTTTGTTTGAACTCTGACATGTCAGCCTGTGATCCAAGGCATTCCTCTTCTCCTCCAAGAAGTGTTTGTTCACCTGTGCAAACTGCAGTGCAAATTGGTTGCTGCTGGGGAGCACCCTTAGCAAAAGCCAGCATGGGAACAAAAGGATGGAGAGAGGAAACCAACCTCCTCCTGCCTGGCAGTGCTCTGGGAGGACGAGGTTCAAACACAAATAGATCACAAGGAGAGATGCGTGTCGGATGCACAACCTGCCAGGTCAGTGCTTGGGAACAGCCGTGTCTCTGGAGCAGGATACAAGGGCATCCATTTCCCCTGCACTGCAGGAAAACACACTCCATGCAAGCTTTAGGTTATGGGGCTGGAACTGGTGACCGCTGGTACTTCTGTGCCTTTACAATCTCTTCAAGCAGAGCTGCCTGTGCCCATGCCAGGCTGGTGGCAGGCGGGTGCCACAGCAGCAGGGCTGGCTGCCAGCGTCCCCATGGCTGTGCCAGGAAGGTGGCAGCACCAGGCAGCTGTTGGCTAAAGCAGGGCAGGGTGGCTGCCCCGGGCAGCCTGGCCACGAGGGGGAATGTGGCAGCCTCCCTGTTTTCCCACATGGTTTTTGCCACTCCTGGTAAACCAGGCTTGTGGCTTGCTTGAGCCTCACCGAGGGTCCTCGTTAGGAATTAACTCTAATCATGTTCCCTTCCCCTCCCTCCTCACAGGCTACAAGGAACAGGGGATCCCACAGCAGCTGTAGTGGCTGGGACAAGTATGGTCAGAGAAACACGGCGAGAGATTTCCTTTGACAGCCGTGGGCCACGGACCTTTTCATTACCCTTTGTCTCTCTTCTTCTCCCTTTTGTTTTGTTTCCCTGTGTCTGCCCGCTTCACCTGCCCGTCCAGCGGAGCGGAGATGCCGAGCAGCCGGCGCAGACTTGCACTGACGGCCCCGAGCAGCGGAGATGAGGCAAGCATGGCTTGGCTTAGGAGTGGTCCCGGCCAGCACGCGGTGGGCGGCCGACGAGGAGGACGAGGGTGCCCGGACAAGGAAACACCCTTGGCGAAGGTGGCACCTGGGCAGGCAGCTGAACCAGGGGAGTGGGAGATGCTGCTTTCTCTCTCCTCCCGGGGGAGGTCGCTGTGAAGACGTTTTGCCTCCTTTTTATGCTCGCTGTTAAAGGACGCTGGCTGCGAACATCAAATGCCAAGGAGCTATTCATAGATATATGTACAGGCTGTCAAAGCAAACCAGTGGTACTTTTTTCCCACCCCGAGATTCCATCCTTGACTGCTTTGCAGTAGTGGAGGGTCCAACCCAGCTGTCTGTGTATATATGACGCTCACTGAAGCTCTGTCCCCACAGATGTCTTGAGAAAAGTGCTTGCTGTAAATCGTATTGTACCGCTGAAGTGACTGGGGCCACGCCCTGCTTCCATCCGCTGCCACCATGCAAAGACCAGAGCTCCCACCAGCCCAGGGGACACATGCCTAGCACAGGACCGGTGTCCTGCAGCACCTCGCCTCTAGGGCAGCGAGTACAGCCTTGTGCTGCCAAAAGCCTCTCGTGTAAAACAGTACTGGGGGAGCCAAAGAACGAGACTTTTCCTGCCCCGAAAGGGACTTGCTGGCAGCGTCTCTGTGCTTTGGAAATGGATCCCCTTAGAGCGCGCCGAGTGCTCCTGGCTGAAGCTTCCCCAGGTAAGTGTCTGAAGCTCCAGGATCACAACCTGGTGCTTTGGGAGCTGTTGTGGCTGGAAGGCCCATGGCCAAACGGGGTAGGGCTGGGATTTCGTAGTTTGAACCTGATGTGCAGAGTTGCAGTGGCCATCCAGGTGGAATGACCCCTCTGACCCTCAGCGTGGTGTCAGCACCTGGATGCTTTTCCACTCCAAAAAGATGGCAGGAGGAGGAGCCCTGCTGAAAGAGGACAATGCCAGGCTGCTCCCATCCAGGGAGAGTCCTTCCAGCCAGAGGAGCTTCACACAAACCCACTGCCAAAACAGGGAGCCGCCCAGGCATGGCAGAGCTGAGACCCACTCCCAGCCCACTGCTCCTGCCAAGAGGCAGACGGTGAGAAAGGGATGGCAGCAAACCCCACTGCTCTACAAGTGTCTAGCCTCTCCTGGTATGATGGTCTGCTTTTAACAAAGGTTTTTATTTTTCATGCAGAACAGGTCCTGTCAGCTAAAATACCTCCTGTTGTAAAGAGAGCTGGGGTGTCAAACAGCAGCCAGTGCCCCTGAGCTGCCCACCAAGGGTGGAGGAGAGCCCTGTGCTGGGCAGGGCACCTGTCGGTGATCCCACAGAGAGCTGCTGGGGCAGGAAGCTCCTTCGGTGTTTTGGTGTAAACCTCTGGCTTAGTCTCCCCACAGGCCCAGGTGTTCTCCTGATGTCTAGACACTGTCTGGCTTTAATGCAAGACCTCTCTTCCCAGAAAGTTTCCTACCTGCCCAATGCCCGCCCTGCGCTGTGAGCCCACAGCCTGTGGAAAGCAGGCATCAGTACCTCTTTGCTTCCCTAGCTCAGGAGGTCCTTCTCAAGGGCTAAGGATAAAGCATCATCCACAGTCCCAACTAACTCGTGGTGGGACAGGACCCCTCCAAACTATGCACATTTATCCTATGCAGGCATCAGAATGGATGGCAGACTTTTTTCACTTCACCCTTCCATGGCTATGTGCTATAAAAAGCTTTGGGCTGCCTGAAAAGGAGAAAGGGGCAGAGAGTTGGGAGCCTTGGGAACACCGGCCTTCGCTGTGAAGATGCTGGCTCAAGCATTTCCTCTGATCTCAGCAGTCTTAATTGGAAAATAAATAAATAAATAAAAACAAGGAGGCAAATTCATAATATAAACAATTAATTGTATATTTTACCAAGCCAGACTTCAGCTAGGGCAGTGTATTTGTACAGCTGAGAAACAGCAGTATGCAGTAAGGGAAATGACAGGTCTCCAAAGCAACCCCATGGCAGAACCACAGGAATAACTCGGGATGCATTTCCCTTGCCTCACACCCTAAACCATGGCTTGGTCTGCCATGCTGGATAGACAGAAACAGGTATTTAGTTACTACCTTGTATCCAAACAGGGATGCTGAGCTCAGCTTTCTGGGCTGCTGCATAGAAAGCGAAGATCATTCCATGGTGCAGACAGGAAAGCTTTGCATTTGTCATTTTAGAGGAAAAGAGATGAAAACCCATCAAGTTTTAGAGCGGCGCAAGCCACACAACACGAGCAGCAGAGAAGCAAAGGTTTCCTTGGAAGGCAAGTACCAGTTGGTGCTTCCTGTCCACCCAGGGCTGGAAGTGCTCAGGAGGAAGAGCAGCACAGTTATCCTGCCGCCCAAACCACTTGCCCACTCAGCTGCAGTGAGTGCAACGACAAAGAGCAACAGTAACCCCTCACCTTTGCCAAAACAGAATGGCTGGGTCAAGTGCAAACACCAAACACTGCCTAAGCATAGAGTTAGTTGTGCTGTGGTGCCAGGATGGGTGTGCAGGAGCCCCTGCAGACATGGATAACAGGCCATGGATAAAAGGAACCAGGCAAAACCTTTGAGTGCAGAAGCTCTGAAAAAGGAGCAGCAAGCATGGCTTAAGAACAACTTCTGGTGCCTGGGAAGTCGGGTTCACTTTTAGAAGGTGGATTTAAATGTGTAGTGGACAGGCAGCACAAGAAGCCTCAGGCTGGGGAGGATTAAACAAGCTGACATTTTCACTGGGCTTAAACTTCCAAAAGTTGCATCTGCTGAGCCATCAGATGTCAGATCAGCAGCAGATGCCCCATCCCAGAGACCCAGCACCTGTACAAAAGGTCCCCTGGGAACAAAAAGGGGCAGAATTAGCTCCTCATCAGCATCACCAGGGTTTTGCTGACCTTTTGGGCCACATTTGGTGCTGTCTGTCTCTGTGCTCTAGCAAGGATGGGAGAATTGGATTGGCTGGGAAAGGACTGAATGGAAATGCTGCCCTCCTTGGGATGGCTGCAGGTCTCTGAGAGCATCAATTTGGTGAGGTCTGGGTGCTGGCTGCATTTATTGTGGGAGGGAGTTTGGGACCACAGTGCAGCACTGCACAGACGAGGTGTGGGATTTATAATTTACTTTCAGGTTTTGCTCTGTAAAATTTTTTCTTATCTTTCACCTTTTTATGAAATTGGTGAAGCCAAGAAAACACTCAATGCACCACTTCAGAGGCTCTGAAATCTGTCAGATGACACCCCGGACAAAAAGCCTTATTTCTGCCTGTTGTGGTGATTTGCTTAATTGATTTTAATTAGAAGCAGACAGTTTCCCACTCTCTGCTTTAGGACAGGAGCCACTTTATAGATTGGCCTTACTACCAGGCAGCAAGCATCAAATTGCATTTTCCCCAAGGCTGTCCTGTGGTAGCAATAACAATGATAAATCCTTGTGCTTTTTCCAATAGCCCTGACTAAAACCCGCCCTGCCAAGCTCCTCCCAGCCCAGGTGTGAGCAGCAGCCTGCTCTCAGGCAGTGGTGTGCCCCTCACCTTGGCTTCAGGTCTCCCCATGGCAAGAAGAGGGGAGCTGTGGGGATCTCAGAGACTGAGCCCAGGGCAGGGCTGTGATCACCAGGGGGTTCTGCAAATCCCATCTTTAGTATCACACCCTCCACTATGACTTGGTTTTCCTCCTCTCACAAGAGGCCAGAGTTCTGTGGGCAGCTGGCAGCAGCTGGAGGGGGTGTGTGTGGTGCCCACAATCCAGGCACTGATAAGAGCCGTGCCATGAAGACACAGTTATGAGTAACAATTTGGAGCTTCCCTCCCATCAACAATCACTTTCTTTCTCTTTAGGGTAAAATTAACCACCCAGCGCTTTCACACCTCTTTCCGAAGCATTGCAGAGGGGACAACACCTCCACCTCCACCGGGCCTAGAAAAATCCCCTCCCTCGTGTGGGAGCTGTGCTGTGACCGCTGCTGCCACCCAGCCCTGCCTCCTCGCCAGCACAGCCAGAGGTGGCAGCCCCGAGCCCTCCAGCTGGTCCAAAGTGCATGGCACCCAGCTATCCCAGCACCATCAGCTGCTTTATAAATGTAGATGTTTGACACGCGAGTTCTACAGCTAAAGAGTGATAGTGGGTAACGAGGAATAAACGCAGTTGCTTCACCCCTGTCTGCCAGCAACACGGAATTTTCTGCTGCTGCTTTCTGATTGTGAAAACCAGGCTTCTCAAAAAAAAAAAAAAAAAAAACACCAACAAAAGGGCTTTAATGAATTAGTTTCTTGGTACTTGAACCCAACCGGGCTGAACAACTGATTTACTACTCATTGAAAAGCAGTTCCAGGTAGGAACCAACCCAAATGTGTAGCCAGTCAAAAACCAGCTTCATTCTGGGTCAGCCCAACCATTGCAAGGCAGGGCACAGTAACATTTCTCCCAAGTTCATTGGTGTTGCCAAATCTGTATTTACCACGGAAAAGGTGCTTTGGCAGGTGAGCCCCACCCTCCCAGCCTTTTGCCTGGTTGGCCATACTTGCTGCAGGGCCTTGGCATCACTCTGAAATCTGTCAAATGACACCCAGGACAAAAAGCCTTATTTCTGCCTGTTGTGGTGATTTGCTTAATCGATTTTAATTAGAAGCAGCCGTGGCAATCGCAGCCAGGAAGGTCAGCGGGGCTCTGTGCTGGGAGCAGCTCCGGCACAGGCAGCCTGGGGTCAGGAGTGTTAGCCTGTGACTCCATCTGTGCCACACCCCGTGCTTCCCAAGACACAAAGCTGCATGTTCCTGCCCACGTGCACTGACTGTCACACATTTTAATGAAGACCTTTCAGTTCTGCTGGAAATCGTCCCTTAAGTCTTGCTGTGAGTATTGTGCTGAGCTCTGTGGATGGGAAGCTGGAGAGTCACAGTCCCAGTATTCTCCAGGGTTTTATTCCACCCTAGCCTTGCCTCCTGCTCGTTCTGGGCTGACCCTGCAGTTCACACACATGCATACACTCCAGCCAGGGTGCATTTTCTTGCTACCCAGCCCAAAATGCATCCACCACAAGACACCACTGAGAGTTCCTTGACATCTCAAGCCCAGGTACAAGGGCTTGAGATATCAAGCCTGGCTGGATCCGACATTCCTCCCAGTTAAAAGCAATGTCTTCTCCCACACGCTTGCTAACCTCGGTGTGGCAACACAGCCCTGTATTTTATAGCTGACTTTGCTTCATGCTCACACACACACGATGCACTTTGAAGCAGTGCTGCAATTTAATTCCCAAACTGGCACTCAGCATTCCCACCCCCCTGTGGGAGCAGCATGCTGCAAAACCCCAGCTCACAGTGGCACCAACTGAACCAGGGTTAATTACAGTGAATCCCATCAGAGCTCATGCCACCCACAAGCCATCCTTCCTCCTCTTGTCATCTGTATAAATAACCAAGCCAGGCTAAAAGCCAAGTCCTGCTTCTCTTGCACCCACCCACTGGCCAGAGGGAAGCAACAATGCCCTGTCCCCACTGCTGGAATGGTGCAGTAGGAAGTGAAGGCTTCATTCAGGCTCTAAGAATGGCAAGGCCAGAGTAGCTCAATTCATCTTCCAGCTCTAAGAACGCTTTCAACAGGCAGGTGAAAGGGAATGGCACATTTTGGCTTGGGACCAAAACAGGGGCTCACCTCTACCAGCCCTGCCTGGAGGTGATGGCAGTGCTCTCCCAAACACCCAGCAAGTGATCCCACCCTGACCCACACCCCTCCTTCACCCACCACACACAGACAGAGGCGCTGCTCCCGAGGCTGGGAGGGGGATCGCTGGCTCAAGTCTGTGTTCTCCTTGGTTTTGGCCATGTATGGGTACATCAGATTTTTCCACCCTAGGAAGGAGGGAGCAGGGGCCTGCCCACCTGTGCCATTTGCACCTTGCTGGTGAGCCCACCTTTCATTTTCATACTGGAGCCCAAACTGAGGGGTTGCAGAGGACCATTTGTATGCCTATTTATATCACTGAGTATTGGATTGTGACTTCTTGTGTTTTGATACTGTGGATATTTTTTTTTAAAGTTAAATATATTCTATTGCTGGACAGCTGGAACGAAATGCAGAGTCTCTTTACATCACCTGGAGAAACCCCATCAATCCTGATTCCAAACGGCTTCTGGTTCTCCTCCTCCCACCAGCGAGGCGATGGAGAGCATCCAGCAGACACCAGCCCACACCCACATCCCCTGAGGAGAGGAGGCAGGAGCCAGGGCATGGCTTCCTTAAGGAATTCACCACCAGGACCTTCCAGAGGAGCAGAAGGCTGGTGAGGAGCCTCACCTGCACCTCTGGAATGGAGACAAGGGAGGGGGGGAAAGCCACCCTCTGTCCCTTTGTGCACATGCCCACCAGGAACCCTTCTCAACTGGGTCTTGTTTGCAATTTTAACACTTCAGTATGACTCCAGGCACATTATCCCTGTGAGAGAACAGCCCACGTGCTGTCAGGAGCTTGGCCACAGACACCTGAGCAGAGCTGAGCAGGTGGCAGAGCCTTCCCATGAAAGGCAGCTCTGCTGCAAGGGCCAGCAGCTTGTCAAAACACCTGCACATTTCAGGCAACCATACCCTGTGCTCCTCCTGTGATGTACAGTGCCACAAAATGCCACTGCTCTGCTCCCTCTCCAAAGCCACTGTGGGTGGGGAAGCACATGGGAGATCCCAACTGGATTGGGGGACCAAACTCGGATTTGGTGCAAGACCAGCAAGAAGGGTCTTCTCACACCCCATGGCTTTGAGGGGTCTGGGAGGTGAGGCAGAAGCTCCCTTTCACGTGCCGTATGTTTCTATTCAGGCTTCACCCCTCGGCACGGGAAGCACTTTGGGATGAAAACTGATGTATAGTAGTATGATACTATTAATACAGCCATGCAGACACACCATCACATGGCAAACCCACTAGAGAGATCTGGGATAATTATTTCACAGATTTCTTTAGCACCCTGCTAATGGAACCATTTCAGAAGGGGAGGAGGAAAATTAGCAATAAACCACACAAAAGCTAAGTCAGAAACTGGAGCTTGGTGAAGACAGATGAGACACAGGGAAAACCTCCATGCCTTGTCCTCATCCAAGCACCACCACGAGAACAGGTCTCTCCCTCAGCTGAAGGAACAAGCATCTCCAGCTGTTTCTCAGCCCCTGTCCCAGGGAGCACTCTGGCATCACGAGGCAGGAACCCAGAACATTTTCAAGAAGTCAGAAGAGGCAGAGAGGCAAGTGGTGATGAGCACAGCCTGCAGCTTCTCCTGGCTCTCCTCAAATAGGCAGCAGCACCAGCTCAGCTGCAGCAGAGACCAAAGTCCCTGTTCTGAAGCCAGACAGCACCATCACCCAGAAACCCAGGGAGCAGGGTGACCAGCAGGTCCCTGGGGCACTTACCCTACAATATGCTGGCCCTTGCCAGGAGACAAGCTCAGGCTCCTGAGGAACTGGAAATGCCCAACACAGTCCTTTTCTGCCCTTCTCCAGCATCCTGTGGGTGGGCAGAAGCCAGACCAGAGCTGCTGCTGCCCCCTTGCCCAGCCAGAGGAGGCACAGCCAGAGGCCATGGCTGCCCTGCTCCAAGCCCCACACCACATTCCTGGGCACCCCCCTGCCCAGCCACCCACCTCCCCCACAGCGTGGCCCAAGGGGAGGCCCACAGCCACCACACACCCCTCACCCTGACTTCAGGGGCAAACACAAGAGCAGAGCCAGCCCAGGTGCCCTCACAGCACAGCCCAGCCCTTGCTGTCACTCCTCTGTGCACCTGCTCCGTGCAGCACAGCAGTGGTGGGCCCAAGGAAACTCCCTTTCCAGCAACCACCACACAACAGGGACAATTCCCTCCCTCTCCACTTGCAGCCTCCCCAAACCAACTCACCTCCTTACAGCTGCCATACACATCTGGGATACATGCAACCCTGCAGGATCTCTTGCTGGGAGACCCATAGGGCTGCAGCCACAGCACCAGCACCACTCCCAGGGCGATGGGGAGCAGCTGTGACTTCCTGCATGCTCCAGAGCAATCCATGTAACCAGGTGTGCTTTGCTTCAGGCCATCTGGGACAGTTTGGGCTGTTGCCTGCTGTTACACTGGTGGGGCAAAAGCAGCTTGTGCAGGAGGGCTGGGGTCAGTCCTGGCGTCCAGCTCCCTCCAATAGGGAGCTGGGGTCTGCCCACCAGCAGCTCTCACTGCTGCCATGCAGAGACATGGAAATACACCACCTGGATATTGGATCATTTAGAGATACACATTTAGAAAAGCATCATTTCAATTGTATTCTGTTCAAACTAGCCTGAGCAACCATGTAAAAAAAACAATGTCTGTGCAAAGGAGGGTTATTGCAAGGTATGCATGTACTATGTCTAAATCTCAAAGTCATGCAGTCCAGATACACATTGAGATCCACATACAGCTATGAGAAGGTAGCACCTGATCCTAGTAGGTAATATTACAATTACAGGCTATTTCAGAACTTGTTTCCACAGGAAAACTGCAGCACTGTGGAAGAGGATGTGAGCTGCAGGCCTGGCAGGAGTGTACGCTTATGTCTAGGGCACATTGAGCACTGCGCTGCCAGAGGTGTGAAGGGAGGCTGTGGGTTTTTAAGGGACAGGTCTTGGTTCCAGGCCAGCCAGATGAATGCCAAATTCCAGGCTTAAATTCTGTTTATTCAGAGGCCCACATGCTGTTGAGCAGCCCGGGCAGCACGGGGATTTGGAGCCACTGTCCCTGCAGAGACAGCGTGTGAGCGCCCTGGCAGGCTCAGAAGGCTGCAACCTGCCCTGCTGGAACCTCTGCCCACCAAAGCAGCCACTGTCACTGCCTGTCCCACCCGTGGCCAAAGGATAAAAAGGGTTCAAAGGATAGGATGGCACCAACCTGCCCTGGGGATGCTCCCTGGGCAGCAGTGCCGTGGGCTGGACCATGCGGGTACACAAGTGCTCAAGAGATATCCTTTCTGATCCTTAATGATCCCCCTGTAAACCACAGGGTCTGTGAGCCTGCCTGCAAAGCCATGTCCCATGGGAAGAGCAGCTGGGCACGTGCAGAATGTGGCAGTGGCATCGGGGCACATTTGAAGCACCTGCTTGGGGCTGATGAATGGTGGCAGGAAGCACATGGCACCCCATGGAGCCCACCCACGGATCCTGCCATCTCCCCTTGCAGCTCTGGAGGCATAAAAAGAAATTAAGCATGAATTTAGCACTAGAAAAAGATACCACACTGCCAGTAGGAAATGATTTTTAGCCACAGATGCTTTACAACTGGGGAAACATATCTGTAGCATCTCTATCTTGCTACTACAGACTCCTTTCTTCTCACATTCCATTCTCTGAGCCCAACCCCACTGCTGCAAGAGAAGTAGATCTCTGTGTGTGTGTGTGTGTGTGTGTCCCTGCGGAAGTCCTGGGGTTCCTTCCATGGAAAGCAGCATGTAAACTGTCTTGGAGCAAAAGCCCCTTCTGACACAGAGGTCAGCCACAGAAATTAAAGTATTTGATTTTGTTTCCTCACTCTGGTCAGGTGTTTGAGTAAACAATGTTGTGCCTCTATTTCTCTTCGTGCTCTTTTGCCCCAGTGGTTTCAAGTCTTAGATTTCTGTCTTAGGGGAAGTGTGTTTGAACACCCTGGCACCAGGCAATGTGGAGAGGGGGGAGTTGGCCCAGAGGTCTGACATCATCAGTACACACCAAATAAAAGGTAGGAGGCACAAAGTCCCAACAAACAAAGCACCAGCCTCAAGCAGGTAGTGGAGCAGGGCCACAAGTGGGATGAGCTGCTGGGGCCCAAAATTTTTGCAGTTTCCTCCAGAGCTGTCCCCAGTGGGATTCACTTGTCAGCCTCCTCCATGGGCTTTCTCTTCTCAGTGGCACCAGCAGCAGCTCTTCTGTGCTCTCTGGCTGTTCCAGAGTGGAAGCACAGTTTCATCCTGGAGAGCAGCAGGAACTACCAAGACAGGTCCCCTAAGGGTGGGAAGAGATGTAGGGGTGGGAAGAGAACACCTGACAGTATAAAAGCAACAGCAGCCCCTGGGGCCACCCCCAGAGCAGTAAATCCCCACACAGAGCCTTCCTTGCTGGAGGCATCACTTGTGGTGGGTCAGGCACTGAGGTGCAGGACATGGCAGAACTGTGCCCACAGCCCCACTGTGGGGGGGAGAAGCGTGGTCCTGGGCATGGCAGGTCATCCCTGGGACCTCTGGGACTGCAGAAGCAGTGTGGCCACTTTCATGGACTTCAAACTACGTGGCAAAAGATGAATCAAACCAGCTGATACTACAGCAGGGCCCTCCCACTTCTCCCATTTCCCAGGAGTTTCTAAACTTTTATTTTTTACATTTCACATCAACAAGGAACTGGTATTTTTTCAAGGCCAGGGAAGTGAACAAAACGTGGACTCGAATGTGAGTGTGAGTGGGAAAGCTGTCTCCTGGGGGACAGGGGCTGGGGCTGCCAGGGGGCTCCAACCCTGGAGTGGCACAGGGAGAAGTGTTGCCCCAGCCTCTCACCCCAGAAGCACCCGGAGTCTATGCCCAGAAGTGAGATGTGGGCAGCACGAATCCTTCACCCCCTGCCCTGCTCAGGCTGGGTCCGGGACAGAGCCGCTGCTAGAAAGGGCGTTTATTAATTTTAGCGACCCGCGGAGCTCGTACTGAGAAAGCCAAGCCCCAAAAGTGCCGGGGGTGGAGGGAACGCCCCAAAGCAGCGGTGCCCGGGGAGCAGCAGGGCCTGGAGAGCATCCCGGGCAGCGCTGGGCTGCGGCCCCCTTCCCGCCGGGAACGGCTGCCCGTGCCGCCGCCGGGGGCG
>NW_008237239.1:22580707-22608042 GCF_000691975.1 Corvus brachyrhynchos | reverse complement strand
AACGCGAGCCTGCCCCACCGAAGCCTGGAGGGTGTCCCGGCAGCATCCCCCCCATAGCACCTCCAAGCCAGCAGGACTCCGGAGGTGTCAGGCACATTCCCACGACGAAGTGGCTGAGGGAAAAGGCATCCCCAGGCTGATAAGCACCCTCCGCACTCAGATGCTTCTTGGCCATCCTGTCACCCGTGCCATGGTGTCCCCAAGTTCCCCCGGCCACACATCCCCTGCAGCAGCACACAGGCAGGAGTTTTCCCACCCTGGCAACCCCCTCACTCCTGCTTGCCCCCGGCCACACTGGGCAGGAGGACATGGGGGCCCTGGGTGAAACCCAAAGCAGCTGTTGCCAACTTTGAAGCTTCAGGCTGGGGGCTGCTCTGCATCATCCATGGCAGGGGTAAAATCTCCTCCTGAGGGGCTTCCAAAACACCACCAGCTTGTGAACAAACCCAAGCACACCATTTGACCCCTATCAGCCACCACAGCCAAGTGCTCCATTTTCAGAGGCTGGAACACCCAGCTGGCCCCCAGCACCCCCTGATTTATAGGAGGATCATTTTGGGCAAGTAGTGCCTAATCAGATAATGATGAAGGAAAGGAGCTGTCCCCTCCCCACCTACAGCCTGAGCAGGCTGCCTTACACCCCCTGGCACCGCTGGAGGTGCTGGGAGGCTCTGTTCTGAAAGAGTAAAGGTCTCAGCAAGGTCTAAAGTTTTCTCTGTTGCATTAATAACAAGTCCTGGCCTCTCTTCTCTATACTGAGTTTATGAAAAATTTAGTTTATTGATCCATAAGGTGGCAGGGAGCTCTGGGCTTTGCTTTGGGGGTGCAGTAAAGTCAGGTGGGGGGGGGGGGGGGAAGCCAGGCTCTTGCTGTGGCATGTGCCAAGGGGGGCCTGCCCCTTCCCAACCCTCTGCATAAAACTTAGGGTCAGCAGACACCAGCACTCAGCCACAAGGGGATTCTTTTCCTGACTTACTCCCTTTTCCTCTTGAAAGGAGTAAGATGAATGTGTTTTTACAAACAGACTGTGTGAATCTGCTTGTTGATTTGGCCAGGGACTTACAGACAGGGAAGTAATGGGAAAAACTGTCAGTTCTAGAACATGTTACCAATTGACACGGACTGCTGCTCAGCCAAGGCCATTTTAAATTCCTGAACCTAGAGAAGAAGAACAAAGACTTAATAGAATTACGAATGTTGTTCTGCTATACATAAAAACGGGGGGATGTGCATATAAGACGGGGACATGTGGTAGGCATATTGGGAAGTCTGTACCTTCCAAGTATCTCAGCCAATGGGGAAAGGAAGAGGGTGTTGCGGCCAGGAAATTAGGATAAAAAGGAGGCTGCATCCTCCAATAATTTGAGAGACCTCAGGGGAAATGCCCCATGGCCTCTCCCTTTATTTGAATAGTTACAGGACTCCTCTGTCTCCTTTCTGGACATGAACCTCTGGCATTGTGAATTTTTCTGCACACTCTCCACCACAATGTCATGGTGTTTCCTCAACTCTCAAAGGAGGTTTTCACAGAACAGGGCTCTTCACCCCCTGTTTTCGCCTTTGAGGGTGCAGCTGGGTACGTTTTGGAGGCTTTTGTTTTCCTCTGAAGGTAGGAAGAGGAAATACCAGAGAGACCCCAAAAACTGGACCTATAAGTAAAACAGGCAGTCAGCTCTGCCAGAGTGAGCTCAGCAGCCAGACAGGAAATGTGTTTGCTTTCCCACAGCCCAGGAGAGATCGCTGGTGCACAGGCAGCAGCCTCACATCCAGTGTCTGCCAGCTCTGCCTACAACCAAGGTTTCTAGCTTTCAAATTCCAGGCTGCAGGGGTTCCCCTGCAGCTTGTTTTAGAGGACCTATGGTGAGCCAGGACTGGTCCCCAGGCCAGGCTGCTCCTGGTGGTCTGGGCACTAAATCTGGCTTTCCTATGGGGCAGCCCACCTGCCCCTCCTCAGCCACATCTGTGCCAGGACAGCTCATGCTGTCCTGTGCTTGCACAGCCAACCAGGAGGGAAAGGAGCTGCCTTCAGGCTCTACAACCTGATTCCTCCTTCATTGCAGAAACAATCTGATGGTTTTTTTGTAGCCTTTGGTCCGAAGCACTCCCTCTGGCCCTGCCTATAGTGCAGCTGAGAGGGAGAGGAGCAGGCGGAGTGTTTGCTTGTGCCAAGCAGTTCTGATTCTCCTGGGCACTTTGGTATTCTCCAGTGCAGAAATCACAGGGTGGCATTCAGAAACCGCTCAGTGGGAGCCAAAAACATTCCAAAAAACTTGGAGCTACCTTCAGTGGCCTTCCCTGCAGAAGGGGGATGGAGAAATTCAGGCCTCTCTGGCAGGTCGCTCCCATGGAGCCTGGGCCCCCACAGCCCCAGTTCTGCTCTGCCCCTGCCCTGCTCCCTGCAGAGCCAGTTCCTGTTTGTCAGGATCTGTTCCCAGCACAGGGTCCTTCTCTACTCTCGCTTTTGTGCAGCACTGCTGGAGCCTGATTCCCCCCCAGTCATGGACATGAAAGGCTGTTGCAAGGCTGCCACAAGCTGCACAGGGGAGACACTGACTGCACACCAGGGGAATGCTTCCCATATGCCTTTATTTGCAATGTTACAGGACTATTTTACAGGCACTGTGCGTTGGTGTTCCAGAGCGGTTTGGATTTTTTTTCTGTATTACCCAATGACCGAGAGGGGTGGTGGGAGCAGGGAAAATCCCTCACAGCAACCGTTCCAGCCTCCGGGAAGGCATGAGACATCTGAGAGCAACAATCTGCTTCTTCCGAAGCCACGAAGCGAGGAATCTGGTTTATAAACAGGCTTAAAAAATAACGTACATATATAAGAGCAGCTCGAAGCTAAAGTACAGCGGTAAGTGGTACACAGCTACGCGTATCTGTTCACAGCCTTTCTCCAAAGCTGGAAAAAGGCATGGCTTAAAAACTAAAAACACAGTTTAAAAAAACCAGAAGGATTCCATGCATTAAATTGTAGTGTTTTGTGCAATTAAAATGGGATGAAAATAAATATAACTTAAAAAAAAAAAAACCCCAACCTTTTCCATGACACTAATGGAACAGAGTCAAGTCTATAAGGCACTTCCACATGGGCTATTCTAGAAAGCCTGGAGAGGAGCTAAAACAGTGCAACCATTTACAATGGCATCCGATGAGCGAAAGACACCTGTCTGGTGAGATACGAAGTGAGAAAAACCTTCGGAAACTTCAGTCCTTGGGAAAGATGCTTGGCTGCAGATGGCTTGGTGGCCAACTCCTCCTTATTGCTGCAAGGGAGGTCTCCCCCATCAAGGGTGCTGGACCCACCAAACTATGGCAGAGGGGCTCTGGAGCCCTGCTCCTGGGGCACGACACGGGACAGTGGGCTTGGGGATGGATGGAGCAGGCGAGGGGTGCGTGGCTGCCAAGCTCCTGCACCACCTCCGGTGCTACACGCTCCTCGATGTGAGGGCTCCCAGCCTCCCGCAGCCTCCCCTCCCCGCCCGCCTCTCCAGGGATGACCTTTAGCGCGCCAGCCCTGCCGCCGCTTGGTTCAAATGTTCCAGGAAGTTAAAAAATAGCCTCCACCCTAAATAGGGAACTGGGTGTTTTCGCAGGAGCGGGGCCATCACACGGCCCCAGCAGGCAGGGGAGCAGTGCAGCCACAGGCAGCCAGCTCTGCGGAAAAAGGGGAAGGCACGGGGATGCCTGACCCCGACTCTGCTTTGCCAAAGGTGGCTGACCCAGGAGCTGCCTTGCTGCTGTAACCCTGCACCTGATGCAGATGGAAATTACGGAGATGCTCCAGACAGGAGGGTTGCCCTGGGCTAGCTGTGGGCATTGGTGGCACTACACACGTGCTCAGCTGCTGACAAAAAAGACTTATCAACCTGGATGGCTACTTTAGGTCTCATAGTAGTCCTTTATAAGCTATTTTTCCCAGCTAGGGAGGATTGGAGACCCCAGCTAAGGTAGGCTGGAAGCAGTTCCTAGCAGGGGAGCTGGGGCTTTAGAGAGGAGTCCAGTTTTACTCACCAGGGCACCCAGCACGGGGGATGTGGGTGGGAAGCACCCGGCCATGGGAAATACCTGTGCCTGACTACATGGCTCTGCAGCAGGAGGGAAACCCTCACCCTCCAGTGCCACTCAAAAATTACTGAGCAACCTCTACAGGATGTCTTGAACACAAATTAAAACCCAAATCTGCCTTTCTAGCCTCTCTGAAAAAACTTGGCGCAGCCAGCTACCTGGGCTGAAAGGTGCTGGCAAAGACAACTAAAGGGCTCCCACTACAGTGTCCTTCACCATCTCCACACCTCACTCACACTCTCTGGCTGCCAGAGGGTCCTGGGCATGACCACTAAGTGTTTTCAGGACAATCCCGGTGCAGGAGGAGGCTCCTTCCTCTGCCAGCCCTCTTAACATCACGCTGAGCAAGAGACAAGAGCACAATAGGCGAAGCATGCACTTGCCTAAGCAACCCCTCCTGGCCAGGGGCTGCTCCTGGCTGCCTGCTCCCACTGACTTTGCAAAGCCAAGGTTTCAAGTCCAGCTTTTGTTCTGGCAGGTTAGCTCTCTATTTACAAGGGGGGTGGGGGCGGGGGGGAACAACCAAGACAACCTAAAAAAACCACAACAAAAACACATTAAATAGGGAGAGTATAGCTTTCAAATGGGGAGGGCGAGGGCTGGAAAGTGTCTTGTAGTGCAGTTCAGAAGAGTCAGTCGGGGGCAGGCTGGGGGTAGTGGCAGAGTCAGATGCGCGGCTTTAATGCAAGTCTTCGCTCTGGGACAACTCTGTCAGGATCTGAATGAGGTTGTCCAGCCCCCAGAGGTAGCCATCCTCTCTGTTCCCTTCCACCCAGGGCACGTTGTGCTGGAGAACTTGTCCCTCCGGCAGTGGGGTGGTTTTCCCAAAGTCAATCATCCAGACTTTGGCTTGTTCCTGCTTGTCGTGAATGAAGAGCAGAGAGCTCCCAATTACCTGTGGAGAGGTGAGACCAGTTAGTGGTGCTCCTGTTGCTCATTTTCAGCCCTCTTTGGGGCTTTCAGATACCTCCTCTCAGGCTGCATTTACAAGAGATGCTGCTGCAATTTCCTGCATGAGGATAAGCAAACTCTAGGTGCTGCTGGTTGTGTTTGCACATGCAAACGGGGCATTTGGACAAGCTGATTTACTCATACAAATCCCAGGTCTTGGCAGAAGGAGAGGATCAGAAAAACATGGGCATGAAAGATAAGAGATGTCATTTTGGAAACTGAGCCAAGGTCCCTTAGGAAGGAATGAGATGAATTGTCTCAGCCTTCAGATGGGGATTTTTTCAAGGCTGGTTCTTTGTGATCAGCTTGTGCTCTTTGCACTCACCAATCCTGCAGGCACCACCACAGGGATGGGGACACTCCAAGTTACTTGCAATGTGCTGTCTCCTGCCTCAAACACCATCCAATCACACCCAGATTGCCCCTAGAACATCGTCCTGGTGCTTACAGCACTCTGGGGATGCAAGGTACAGAGCTGCATGCTCATGGATTTCCTTTTCCCTGAGTTCACTCAGCTACATTTGCTTTGAAGGCCTCGTTCATATCCTGACTGACCTTTGGGAAAATCCTGTAGCAAGCAGTGGCCTCAGCAAGCCCATGGAAGCCCACAGGTGCATTTGGGCCCTGACAGCAGGAGTCTCAAGACCTGTTGCAGTGGGATGAGACCCCACAAGCCCAATGGTCACCGTGCACAGAGCAGAGAGAGGCTCAGCAGGTGGGTATCTCCAGCTAGGCATCCTGACCCATCCTGGCTCACAGTCCCAGCCAGGAGGACACCCAGCAGCAGCTCTGCTGTGGCTTCCCAGTGCTTAGGAAATGTGTATCACTATCAGGCCAGCCACCATCGTGCTCTTCTGCTGAATCTGCTTCTCCAGTCAGAAGATTTTAGCAGCGGCTTCTACAGAAAAGCATCAGTGGGTGTTTCAGAGCTGTCCCAAATGAAAACTCCTTTCCAAACTCTCTCTGATGTGCATGAATTGGTGAATTACGAACTCACTTGCCCCTGTGTCACAAACAGGGACCTTGGTGACCAGAGTGCAAGGGCCACAGCAGAGGTGATGCAGTGCACTGAGAGCCACGAGTGCCCCTTATGATGTGCAGGTACATGGAAGAGAATCCAGCTGGTGTCAGCC
Organism: Corvus brachyrhynchos; assembly: GCF_000691975.1. NCBI lineage: Eukaryota > Metazoa > Chordata > Aves > Passeriformes > Corvidae > Corvus > Corvus brachyrhynchos. The sequence goes on along the minus strand of NW_008237239.1, from coordinate 22,601,887 downwards.
CTCCAAAACAGCAGCACTAAATGTTACTGGGGACTCCCTCATCCGTGCTATCAGCAGGGCTTAGGCTGACGTTTGCCTTTAGACGAGGGTTTTGAACAGGATGCATGTACTGTTTGCAAAAGCTGTTATGAATTTACATTTTTCAGGAGACTTTTTCCTCCAGTGCGTTGGGAAAACATCCAAGGTCCAGAGATGCATATTATTTCCGAGAAATGCTTATCTTTAGCTCTCCTCCTGCTAACCTCTTACAGTCCTCTCTTGGCCGGACAGAGCATTCTAATTTTAAGGAAAAGCCTTTTGCTGACATTCTTCATTTGCCTTTCCTGGACTACCCAATTGACCTGCAGCTCCTTGGAGGAGCCCTGCTCAGCAAGGGCCCCATGGAGGGACACAGAGCCTGGCAGACCTTCTGCTGTGCTTCATCTCGAAGCGGGATGGGAAGTCAAAGCTGCTGCTTTTTAATTTTTAAGGAGTGGAAACTTCTTTCAAACCCTCTTTGAAAGGCTTCTTTGTTTCTGTGTTTTCAAATGAAACCCTGGCACTCGGTTTCAGGGAGAATTCTGTTTCCTGTGTTGAGCTGACCTGAAACCCTCAGTTTTGACATTTCCCTTCCAACTGCTTTCCAGGCGCTGCCACCAGGAGGCACAGCCCCATCTGCCTCTGGATCCCGGCAGGGCCCTCCGTGTGTGCCGGGGCTGAGGTGTCTCCTGTGCCTCTGGATGAGGGACAGTGGACTCTTGGAGCTCTGGCTCCCGAGCCCTGGGAGTCAAAGGTTCCTATGAGGCTCTTGTTCCTACACAACACGTGACAAGGACACGCACTCCCATGTTTTGTTAAGTAGATGCAATAGCAAAATTACTGCACTAAATTGTGGAGCATTTCAGTTCCTGAAATGGCCAAAAAAGGTAGCATTCCCTCCTTGTTTTCACATCAGCACTGAATCTTCGCTATAGAAAATGTTGCTATCATGGGCAGTCATTTCTGTAGGAAAGTCCTTTGAAAGGAAGAGTTCATACTGAAGTGCTCCAACCAGCTCAGGAAAGGCAGGTTTGGGGTATCTGCAATTTATGGCTCTGTTGAAGCCTTGTTTGATCATGTGGAGCAACTGGCAGCCAAATGATACCTGACATGCATTCAAACAGACATTTCTCCTGAGAAAACCCCTGTGCTTTTACACTAGGGAATTTTCCCTGTCATAAACAGCCTGAGTTCCTCCTAGATCTTTTAATCTGTTTAAACATTGGCTTTCAGTAGATTTGAGCCCATGTCAGACACATAAACATTGTATGTTACCATCTGTATTTGCACATAAGTATTAGATACACATATGAAAACACAGATATATATGCACATAAGAATAAAACAGCCTCTGACTTTGACTTCTCTCCTTGGACAAGCTGAGATTAAACAGTTTTCCTCTCCAGGCAGATCTATCTAAACACCAGTATTACCTCGTGGCACTTGAAGAACGGGGATGTCTCCAGGGTAGCGCGGATACCCTTCAACCGGTTAAGATAACTGTTCTGGAATTACAAAAAAAAAACCAAATCCAAGCCATCAGTGCTGCAGGAAACCTACATAAAAACTACAGCATTGGGGCAGACAGGGAAGTCACCCCTGCTCCCAGCATGGTCTCCATGATACCATGTTCGCATGGAGAGACGCCGAGGGTGTTCCTCCGACGCCCTGCACCAGCATCCTCCCACAGACCTCTCCCTTTGGAGAGTGTCCCCTCTGTTTTACCATCCACTTATGCTTTTGGCTTCTACAGCACCCTGTGAGCTCCCATGGCTTTCAAAACTTAGTGAAAGGATTTGCTTTCTGCAGAGTGTCCCTGCTGCATCCATGGAGGGAACACCTCATTCAGCAGCTGCTACTTTTTCCTCTCCCCTGCACTCTCTTAATAGATCAACTCTTCACTTCATCTGTAAATTTAGTACTCAGTCAGTCACACACCACGAGACACTTCTGCAACTCTGTTATCAGCACTTTTGTAAAGTTAGTCCTGTAGGAGGAAGGGCTTTCACGATGGCCAGCACAAAGGTCAAGACCCACCAGCCTGGTTGAGCATCCCTGCAAATTGCTGGAAGGCACTGAAGAGTCTCAGGGGGCTCCACTGATTTTGGGGTTTAGATAGAAGAATTAAGCACAGGAACACACATACACACAGCAGGTATCTGGGCACTGTAACACACTTGCAAGAGGACAGGTGGGGGTCACTGGATTAAAATGCTCTGGCCAAGGAGCCCCATCCAGAGGCAAGGCATGATGTGGGCTCCAAGTTCTTTGGGGATAAAATGTAGCCAGGCTACTTCATCTTCAGATCCAGGAATAATCCCTGGGTAACTCGTGAAAGCAAGCATGCCAGTTTGAAGGAGGCAGTGCCAAAGGCCACTCCCACTGGAGCCTTGCGTTTGGAGACTTTATACAGTACAGCTTAAAATGGGAGTGCTTTGTCAAATAGGTTATTTGACACAGTTGGTGTAAATTGTTTACAGCCAGATCTCTTATTCTCCTGGCAACTTAGAGAAGCTTGGAAAATGCTGGCTGTGGCTTGCCCATGTGAAGCGTGCCTGGCACAGGGCCACCCTTCTGCGAGGCCAGGCACAGGCAGCCCACCCTGCCAGGCTGGGAGCCCCCACCACTCATACTGGGGTACAGAGTGGGCTCAGGGGTTACCACCAGCCCAGGGATGAGGGACAGAGCATGGCTGTGACTCCTCAGTGGGTTTGGGGAGCCAATCCTGGAGATCTTCAGTAGACTCAGACTCTGGTCAAGCAGTGCTGCTGCAGCCAAGTCCCCTCCCAGCTCTCCACTGCTTTCCCTTCACCCTGCACCCTGCACGGTGTTTCTTTTCAACATTTCTCAAGCTTTTTTATGAGAGATTGCTCAGGCTTCACCCCTGCAGTGCAGGGACCTGATGTGCTGAGGCCAGGCTCCACAGGAAATGCTCTCTCCAGGCAGTCCCCCAAACATCCCCCACTCACCAAAACGTTCCTGTTTCCTCTGGTGAACTCGCTGAAGGCCTCCATTACTTGTTCCTTTGTCCGTGTCTTCTTGAAGTCCCGGTTCACAGTGCCGTCCTCTTTCTTGAAAAGAAGGGACAGTGGTGAGTGAGATGGGGAGGAAGGGAGTTGGGGCAAGAGTAATGTTTCTGCAGCCACGCATGCTGCCGAGTAGGATGTGACCAGCATTTTTGGCAGCTGAAGGATCTGCCTGTGGAGCAGGGGTGAGCAAAGGCAGCGGGTCTCTGCTTGCACATCCCAAGGTATCCCACAGCCCTGATGCATTGACCTCTACTGCAAATGGAACTCCCCATCATCAAACACTTGCCAAGGTCGCTGGCAATGTGGACAAACTCTCTCTCACAGACCTAGTGCTTGCTGCTAACAGAGGCTGGAGACTACCTGTTTCTGGTGTTTGTGTGTCCAAATGGCTTCCCATGGCTGCTGTGGCTGAGCATGGCACTGACACCAGCCCTGGACTGTCTCCCTGGCTTGGGGAGAACAGCGGAGCATGATCACGATGGGACAGAACTGAGTGTGGATGGAAACAACATCTTGGGAGCAGGCACAAAACCCCTCCATGAGAAACCCTCCATGGACCATTGCAGCAAGGAGCAAGCCCCATGGCTGCCTGGCCTCACTGGTCCTTTGCTAGTCCATGGATCACAGACCCTCCAAGGCAGCAGCCTGGCATCGAGATGCAGCGAGCAACCTTGTGCTCTCCTCTGCCTATTCCCCAGAGGCACATCCATCCTTGGCCTGCCATGGGGATGGCATGGCTTGTCCACTGCAGGGATGACACTCAGCCCTGGCCCAGAGGCTCCTGTCCGAACCTCTGGGCAGCTTTGTAGGTCTCTCCCCATTTCCCTGGTCCTTCTGGGGCTCTGATTTTTACATCAACTCGTTTCATTGTCCAGAGGGGCTGTGGGACAGGCAGGCAGATCTCACTTCCTGGATACAAGGGCTATTTTAAACCACACTTGCTTGTGCTCACAGCTCCATTGCAGGGCTCCATCCCACTGCTCCAGACAACTCGTTTGCACACAATAGAGTGAAGGGACAGGGGCCAAAAGACATCTTGTGGGCTGGGGAAGATGAAGGATGAAGGAGCAGAGGAGGCTGGGGGAGGAAGAAGGCACAATGAAATCACCTGCCCTGGAGGTTTGAGACCCATCCAGGGAAGTGCCCCAGCAGAGGGCAATGTGCATCCCCCTGGACAGGGGGCTTGCTGTGGGCATGGCAGCCAGTCCAACTTGGGGGAAGGTCGAGTACCCAAGGCGAGCCCACCAGCAACCAACACCTGAAGTGCAGTTTGGGATGAATCACACAGCACACTTCAGCTTCCAGCTTGTGTTTTGTGTAAGCATTAACAAAGGTGGTAACAAAAGCAACATACAAAAGAAAACCTCCAGGAAAACCATTGTTTCTAGAGATTGCAACCACTGCATCCAGCTCCAAATTACCCTGGACTCAGGCTGACCATTGTGCTGCCACAGGGTGTAAAAGCAATGCTCAGGGCTGGCAGAGTGTGTATTGGCAGGGGTCAGGGACAACCTTTTCACTGGAGACTCCGTGCTGCTGATGGACCACACAGAGCTGGGATCTCTGCTTTCAGCTGTGACCTCGCTGAGGATGCTCCGGTGGCACGTGTATGATGCACAGGGGAAGGGCTCTTTGCTGCTATACGTCCCTCATATGAGCCCTGACGTGGCAGCTCAGAAATCAACCCAACCCTCTCCCAGAGGGACGATTGATATCAATCTGGAGAAGAGCCACAGCACTACTTTCACGTGTAAAGAGCACAACTTTCCACAAAGCATCCAAGAAAGGAGATGGACTTCTAAGTGCTCCTAAAAATAAATGAGAATCACAGATGGCCTTTCAGATAAGGCAATCTCAGCTTCAGGAAAGCCAAGCAGCCTATCCGTAGTGCTGCTCCCAGCATTACCCGCCTCCCGCAGTTTCCTTGCCCAGCCAGAGGTTGCTGCCATGAGGCTGACAACTGCCATGACATTCACAGGTGTCTGAGCCCCGAGGGGGCTGCCTTCCACACAGAAGAAATGTGAGGGGGGCTGATAAGGGCTATCACAACCTCCGCCCCACCAGCGATTCCAGCTCGTGCTGGCGTCACTGGGGCAGGGTTGGGGTCAGCCAGATCCACCTCCAGCACTGCGCCTGGCCTTGGATGGGGCTTGTGAGCTGCCTGGCTTGGCAAAGTTAGGTGGAGGTTTTCCAGGCTGGTTTGGTGACCCTGCAAACATTCCAGCCCTGGGGAATGCCATCCCACCGTGGCCTTGCTGCAGGCAGTGGTGAGTAATACTCAGACCAGAGCAGCAGCTCAAGAGTGTCACTTCTTACAGTGAGCCCCAGCAAGTTTCAGCTGGGCCACCAGGGATCACTTGTGTTACTTTCAGCATGGAAATTTTATTAATAGCTACTGTTTCCAACAGGTTCAAGCTATTCCAGAAAGTTAGATGAATGTCATTATCTCCTTCTGCAGAGGAAAATTTCCGTTTTAAAGAGGAAGAACTGGATCCTCAAGGCCACGTGGGAGAGGGAGAGCTCAGCCAGGAAAAGGTTTCTATCCTCATGCCCAACCCTGAGCTGCCTGTTCACCTTACCTGCCCATGCTATCCAAAACGCTACCGCTGCTCCTCTCCTTCCTATGACCCCTTCCCACTTGCCCAGGGTCAAATCCTGTCCTTCCCTTGCACTTCTCAGTACTCTCCTCTAGCAGCCTCCAGCTGTGAGCGAGGGGTAGGGCAGATTCACCGCTGCTCCTCACAGGGAAGCACCCGCAGCAAGAAATCAAACTTGGGGAGACAGCCAGGGCACCGAAGGCACTTATCCCTAACACAGAAACTCAATCCCAGAAACAGGGAGAACAACAGGGATACAGCATAGCACGACCAGCCCTGTTGGAAAAAAAGCCAGCTGTGAAACAGCATGAACTGCTAATGCTTTAGCTTAGGGGAAAATAACCTAGAAGCTGAGGGATTCAAGGAGAATTACAGTAATTAAAGCCTTGATCAAATTAGTCAGCCCCCCAGCAGCAGCAGCAGGCATACCGCTGGTTTCACAACATTTTTCAATTAAAGGGCTGCTTCACCTCTTTGAAAAAAAAATCCACTGCTCAGATCAGACAGCAACTCGTTCATGGTCGGCTAAGCAGAGGTGCAATCTCGTAACTCCTTTATGACTTTTATTTCCCTCCATGGTGTTTTTTGGCCACCCTGGGAACATGATTGGGTTTTGGGTTTGTTTTTTTTCATATATTTTAATTTAAAGTGCCTCACATATGACCTGCTCTTGTGGTAAAGCCTCCTAAACGTTCCCAGACTGAGAAGCACCACTGGAGGCCAAGGATATATCATGTTGGACTATAAATAGACAGATATTTCTGATTACACCAAGAAAGCAGGGAGAAGAAGCAGTGCATGGGAGCTTTGGTCCCAACTGGTACACCCCTTTTTTATACAGCCTCAGTTTTATAAATAGCAAAACAGCAGCAATGAGAAGTAGGCATGGGGTTGTCCCAGGCTGGAGCAGCTCACAGTGTGCTTATGGGCATCCACAGCAGGAAAGGGTCTTTGGGAGACCTGGGAAATCAGGGAAGAGCTGCACGAGCAGGCAAGTGCCCTGACCCAATGGAGGGACTGCAGAAAGCTGTTGGGGGGAGCATGGCTGGCACTGTCCCAGGCAAAGGCATGGGACGGGCAGAGGTGCCTCGCACTGCTTGCCAGGAAACTCTTGAAGGGGCTCAGCCCAAGAGCTGCTCCTGGGGTTTCTGAGAGGGGTTGAGTTAGAGATAAATGCACTGTATCCTGCTGGCCATGAAAGAGCTGAATGAAGAAGGTGCAACACGCACAGAGGAAGAGAAAACTCCCTTCTGTGGGTGGTTAGAGTAGCAGCTCTGAGAGACCCCCTTCTGCTGACCTTTTAAACCCACAGTCTAACACCTACATTTCCCCTTCTGTGGGTGGTTAGAGTAGCAGCTCTGAGTGACCCCCTTCTGCTGACCTCCTTTTAAACCCACAGTCTAACACCTGCATTTGTTTGCTGCTGAGGTGAAGGGAAACACTGCCAGGGAACTCTACAAAATCTGGTGTGAGGGCTTTATCAGCGAACAGCTTCATTTGTTTTAAAACTATCATTTTGACACCACTATCTTCAGGAAGGAGGTTAGGCTACAGAAACCTGGATGGGCACTCTGGAAGAATCCTGCCCAGCTCAGAGAGAAAAACGATCTGTGACCAAGAGAAAGAAACTCCTCCAACCAAGACACATGAAGAAATTGAGCCATCGTTTCCACTAAGAGCAAGTGGCTGCCCTGAGCTACTGCCTGAGCCCTCAGCAGCACCCCAAGCCTGAATTACTGCAAGCACAACTTGACAGAGCTCCCTGTGGCTGCCAAGCCAACACCATGCCCAGGCATGCGATGAAACCCTTGGCTCAAGTGTGGTATTACCTTTAATTCATGCTGGCTGGCTATCAAAAGGCAGAGGCCATTGCTAATGTTCATGCAAGCAGTATCACTAATACTCTGTGATTACAGACCTAACTTTGTTCAAGTGCCACCCCAGACACCCTTCTCACAGCAAAGCCTGCTTGGAGAAAATCTCCTGGGCTGGCTCATCTACTGGGGACACAACAGCACCCCAGCTGATGCCTTCAAAAATGTGAGTGCCGCTCTGAGCAAGAGCAGTCAGCAGGTTACACGTGCATGCAGGTGCTGACAGAAAGTGCAGCTGTGTGTGTTTGTCCCATTTCATAGGGCTCAGCTGCTGAATTTTCCTGGACAGGCAAGTAAACACATCCTCCTTACTGGCTGTGGCTAAGCTCACAGCTCCAACCGCAGATCGGCACACGTTCAAGCTGGGATTTGGATTAATGGCTCGGCCCAGAGGCAAAGCAGTATTGAAAGCAAACAACTAAACTGAGTCTTCAAGCTGGAGGATGGCACTTTGTATTTTGCAGTGAAGGAGATCAACCAAGCAGCTGACGTAATGAGATTATGTCTAAAACTGTCCTTTTGCAGGGCTGCCCTGAGCTCAGCTGTGCTTTCAGAAGAGCAGCAGTGCCCTGGGTGAGGTGCCTGGGTGGTGGTTGGGCTGCAGGGGCTGGGGATGACCAGATGTTACCCAGTCTCACCATCAGCCTGCTGCATGTGTACCTCTGTGAGTTTGGCTAGCGAGCACTCCCAGCAGCTGATCCCCTGAGCTGCACAGCTGGCCACACTCACCTTTATCCCCTCAATCCTGAAGCCCAGTGTGGCCGTGGAGCTGATGGTCTCCCTCCACTGCATGTAGCGGGGCTTGGTCACTGCCCGCAGCACGTTCTCCTCCTCGGTGGGGGCATCGGGGTCCACCTCAATCATCTTCTGGTACATGTCCTTCCTCAGGCTCGGCTTCTTCCGGGCCTTTATCAGCTCCTCCTCCAAGTATGTTCTGCAAGGAGTGAGGGGGTGATGAGCAGGGCCACCACACAAGGTTCCATATACCCACAGACAGCCCTTGCCCCAGAAATCAGGCTGATCCAGGAGAGCTGATCCCTAAGGAGTAGTGCAGCACAGGAAATAGCAGAGCAAGCCTCATTGGAGGTGAATTGATCCTGATTTAATTATCACTCCATCATCAACACTCGATATCTTTTCAGTTCATTAAGGAACCACAACCAGTGTGGCAGTAACAAGGGAAATTATTTCTCACAGGTGCTCATGACCTTGCTGCTGCCACACTGGCAGCCTTCTGCTGCCACCCTTTGTTTTGAGGAGCCCATCCCATAATGTTCAGGAAACCTGAGCTCCCACAAGCTAAACATGGCTTTCAATGTGTGCCCAGGAAACTGTGAACATGCTCTGGGACCCAGCTGAATTGAAGGCAAGAGGGAGGTTACTATGTCCTGTCCTTCAGCATTAGCTGCTGCTCCCTCTGAGGGTCAGCCAAAGCTGCTCCTGTGCCTCTCCTGTGCTTTTCTGTCACCTCACTCTGTGCACCATGAGAGCTCTGCCTCACCATCTGCTAAACAGGGTGTTTTCACACAGGGCTGTTCCACTGACGGTCATGATTTTGCCCAGTATACGTCTGCTTCAAGTGGACTATCTAGCAAAAACTTTCTCTACAAGAGGAAGCAGAGGAAGGGAGGCAATCTTGGCCAAGTGCTTACCACTACCCCAGGACCACAGGATGCAGCCAGGATGGGGAATGGGGAATGGGGGAAGGAGGATGGAAGGTACAGAGGAGTGTGCAAAGACCTTGGTTTTATCCATCCTTCAGAGAAGCACCCCTCTGTGCCAGAGCACAGCGGTGCAAAAGTTCTACACTCTGGCATGCATAAAACCATCATCCACAAAGTAACACTTCCTGCAGCAATAGTAAACACCCACAGAATTCCTCTTGCAGCTCCCAAATCTACCTTGGCTCAGCCTGGAAAGTGCCCAGACTCTCCTCAAACAACCCATCAGGTTGGGTGAGACGTCCCAGCCAAACAACACAGGAATGATCCTATCTGTCACTGTTCTACACCTCCCAATAGCCATGCCCAGCCCTGCAGAGGGACAGTGCGCTCTGCCCATGTCCCTTGTGCCAAAATCCCAGCACTGAGTGTGTGGTTCACCTCCAGAACCAAGCAAAACACACAGGGAGGGTGTTGTGCGGACTCGGTGGGACAGTGTTCCTGAGACCCACAGGCTTAGCAAGGCAAACTGGTGCCTTTGCTTAGGGCAGACATCCCCAGGCCATCAGCCCCTTTGAAAAATCCTGTAGGTAAAAGCAATGAAAGTCTTCGGCTGAGATCTCCAAACCCATGATTTTGGGGCAGACGGAATAGAACAGCAGGATAAAGTAGCAGCATGCTAGAAGTGCTGCTCACACTGCTCAGAGAGCTGGAATTCCTTCTGATCAGAATGACAGATCATCTATGTCTGTGTATCCTCCCCATGGCCTCAGGCTCATGCCATCACCAAGGCTTAAGAAAGACAATGTTTTGTTTAGGAGTGAGTATGGTAGGCTGCCACGTCCCAAAGCCAGGTTGGCATGAATAACCAAACCTGTATCTGCCTGGCAGCAGGCTGCTGGCTCAGAGGACAGGTTTAACAGCCCTGAGGTTCAGATTATTTGCTTGGCCATGGGGATGCCCCATTCCACAGCATTAACTCCCTTCATCCTCTCTCACCAGCTCCTCCCACAGCACCATCTTATTTCAGGATGACGATGCCCAGCATTTGCCCCCTTGCCTGAGCTCCAAATCCCCAAGTGCACAAATCACCTTACATGTGATCTGTGCATGGGAGGCTTTCTTCCTCCCAGAGACAGCCACAGGAGCACCTGGGAAGCCTGTCCAGCAGCTCTTCTTCTGGTGGCTGCTGTCTGGGTCCAGAGTGGGTCCTGTTTCCTTCCCACAGCAGCCTGCCCCCGCCTCTTCCCTGCCGACAGCCCGGCACGCCAGTTCGAGTTTCACATCGGGATTCAGGAGGGGAAAAAAAGATTCCTCCCTCCCACAGAAACCATCAGCTTTTCCAGCAGCGCAAGCGTCTCCACCATGTCTGGGCTGCGCCTTTGCCAGCGACGGGGGTTCTCAACCCTTCCTGCCACCAGCCTGCAGCACATCCAGGGCCGAGGGGTGGCCTGAGGCTGCTCCAAAACTGGCAGCCACCTGGGGTCACCAGCCCTGCTCACATCTGCTCCGGGACACCCTTGTCAGCTGTGGCACGGCTCACTCAAAAACTGCTGCTGGCCAAGTGGCTGCAGCCTGGGATCCTGGCGGATCTGGAGATGCTTCTCAAGGAGGACACGGGTAATGTTGCTCATCTGTTAGGAAATGTTTCAAGAGCTTTGCATGAAAGGCACTGAACTGCTTAGCACACGCATTTCATCTCTCCAGTGCGCATAGGAGCAAAGGCTACGCAGAGGGAAAATTTCTCCCTCACTGAAAAAGTGCCTTTCAATGCCTTTATTTCACCCCTCTGGCACCCTGGACAGGATCTCCTACACCCCATCCCTTGGCTGTGTCCTCATGTGGCAGAGAGGACCTCCAAACAGCTACTATGCCATTCTGGTGTACCCAAACCCAAGCAGAGTGCTGTCCCCTCCACCCCAGCAAAACTGTCCCAGCATGTAGGACAGTCTCACCAACCAGTGAAGGAAGGAACCTGGTGTATCCTTTCCACACCCAGGTTTCCCCATGGCTCTCTCCTGCTGTTGGCTGAGCTTTTCCTGAAGACAGGTGAGCCCGGTGTTCTTAGTTGTGTGTTTCAGGCAGTTTTACTCAGGAGATGCATTTATTTTTGAGTATCCCATCTTAAAACTCAGAAAACATCCCCGAAGCCACTCACCTGACCCCCATTTTGCAGTCCATAACACAGGGGGAGTCAAACTCAGCCAGCAGATCTTCCATCTGGTTGTATCGCTCCCCATCCTTGACGACATCTCCATGGTAGGCAGGGACATAGGGCTTCAGGACATCGTTCATGAGGCGGTCGAGGCAGCGCTGCTCCGACTCACAGTGCTTCTTCAGTATCCTGCCATTGGCTGCTGCCTTGAAACTACCTGAGGGTGACAAGGGACAATGTGGCACTTGCTTTGGATGGTGGGGGGATGATGCTGTGCCTTCTAAAACAAGAAGGGCAGCCCAACACCTTGGAAGCCCTTCCATTTACACCTGCACCCAAAAGAGTCCCCACAGGCAGGGACTGAAAAGCTCAGGTTGCCAGAGGTTTATGACCAGCACTGTCACCCCAAACAGGGCAGAGACTGTCCTGCAGCACCCAACACGTTCACTTCACATCCTCTGTGCATTGCACTGTAGGTTCACGCCCCTGTCTCTACACTCAAGTGTGAGGCACCTTTGTGCTGGGCAGCATCACCTGCTCTGCAGTGGGTCAGGAGGTGGGCCTGGCACTCACCCAAAGCACCCAGCTTTCTGCTGCCCGAGGAAAAAGCAGCAATAATACCTGTGGGCCCTGTGAGACTGAAAGCCCAGAGCACCTTCACACCACCCTCCCAGGCATTTAGGTAAGTCACTCTCCTGGGCTAGAGACTGGGAGCTGCAAGCTGTGACACTCATGCAGCAGCCTGAAGCAGTTCAGCCCAACAAAGCCCATTAACCTGGGATAACCAAGGGCCTTTCCAGCACTCTGTCCCTCCCCATGCTCCGTACCTGCGTGTCCCGCTAGCTGGATCCAAGGGTACTTCTTCTTGAAAGACATTACAAACGGGGACCAGTGCACCATATTCTTGATCTTCCTCCATGACTTGCTCTAAGGGGAAAAAAAATCATGAAGGTGAATGCCATGTTTTAAGCTTTAACTGTTGCACCAGAGCCAGCACAGGAGGGAAGCAAACAGAAAATCTGCTCTTTTCCCATTGTGCTGTGCCAAGCTGGAGCCACTGGGCCCCAAGTCCACATTCAAAAATCACGAGTAACTTCACTAAAGTGGATGGTGTTACAGTGTTGTTCCAGTTGGCTGCTCCTGCTGCAGAGCGCCCAGCCATCCGCACTGCCTTGTCCCCGCTGCTGCACCCCTCTGCGGGAGCAGCAGGACATTAACCCATCCCTGAGCACCGTGTTAGATCACAGCAGATGGAGCGGCAAGGGAACACAGGCCTGCCATCCAGGCACAACACCGAACTCCACGTCCTGAGGGGAATGAGAGCACAGGCACACAGAGGCTCCCTGCCTGCCTTTTGTTCCCCTGAAAGGCAGCTGCTGTGTCCATCGAGCTGGCAACCCATGTGCGCCGATCCGCCCGCTCTGGCCCATCCATACCTACAGCTCAGAGAACAATTCCCTTCTGGCATGTTGTGTTTCTCACCAGATAGATTGCTCAAAACTGTTTACATGACTGTAACGAAGGCTGCACTGGACGTACGAAAGCCTCCTTCAACAGCTCCTTCCTGCGAGTTTTCCCCTGGATTGTTCTAGGGAACACACCGCCTGTAAAAGGCAGGGGATGACCTCTTATCTTGGCCCCAGAAGGTGATGGCACAAACAAATTATGTGAAGGATATACAATGGCAACAATGGAAAAATGCCTTCTTGCAGGAGCTGGGACAAACAGTGTAGTCCTTGGCTGCTCCAGGCTTCTGGGTTCAGCTGGAAGCCAGCAGATAAATTATCCTCATTTGCTCCGCTCTGAAGGCATGGGAGGGAGCCTTCCAGAAAGCCCAAGTAATCTCTTCCTCATGTTTGGAGAACTGGCCCCTGTTCCAGTAATGCTTCACAGACAGGCAGGGAAGAGCCAGCAGCCCCGACTTGCAGTTTGGATGCTTGCGGGGGGTGAACTCACAGCACAGGAATCCATGCTGGGAACTGCTGACATGTTTAAATGGCGAGCAAGAAGCCAGACAAAGATGGTAGTGTCTAAAACATGGAAATTACACTGGGTTACCCCTGCACCGTGCACCAGGGCCTAAGTAGTGGGCAGGAGAGGGGTGGGAGAAGGGAAGAAGAAAGGTCCTTCCCGACCTCACAGCCTGGGAGGAGCAGGGTAGCCCTTCCCTGGAAGGCTGCCCATGGCCGGGAGTGTCCCAGCACAGCCTGGCAGTGGTACAGCAGCGCAGGAGTTTGGCAGGAGCTGCCCAGGCGCGGGGTGACACCGGGCATCCCCTTTGCCCAGGCTTCTCCATGCCGTGGGCTCGCTCTGCTGCCCAGCTTGCTTGCTTTGGCAGGGGGGTCGGGCAGTTCCCTACCTGACATGAGGATGAATGTTTTTATTTCCACACCGAGTGCCAGAACTTGTGTGTTTTAGCTGTTCTTTGTTCTCCTTTTGGCAGAGAGCGAAGGGGAAGCGGGGGGGTGTCCCCTCCTTTTGTTTTTAAAATAGTAACATCAAGTCCTGGCTGATGTCATGAAAAAAAGGGGGAAGAAAACGTCTCCAGGGGAGTTTGGACTCCAAATGAGTGTGACCCACCTCCTCTAAATAAGGAGTCCTACCCTCACTTGCAGCACAGCATCATAAGTCACTCAGTCCCAGGAAACACGCCATGGCAATGTGCCTTCCCCAGCCAAGATTTTGTTTTTTGGTGGTTAGAGCTTTATAGTTAAAACCTTGAGGTACTTCAAAGTGCAGGCAGAATGAAGGCAAGCAGACCCTAGAGCAGGGCAAGTCATCCTGGCTTCCCCCTGCCAGGGCTTTCCCAGGAGTGATGCACTCCATTCCAGCACTGCTCCCAGTGCAGGGTAATGACCCTGAGTCCCCTGGAGACACAAAACACAGCAACAACAACCCTTCTGCTGTTCTGAACGAGACAGAAAGCCACTCACTCAGCACAGCCACCCAAGGAACAGGCAGCACATCCTCACCCACTTTACGCCAGAGGGAAACGTTTCCATCCAGGCCTCACCCGGTTTCAGGCACACCTTTAGCCAGGTATTTCCAACCCAAGTTTTAAGGACACGTGTAATGACTTTTTTTATGGCGAAGTTTGAGGCAGCTTCATCCATTTCAAGCCACTCCCAACCTGCTGGAAATCAACTGCAAGGTCAGTTGTCACTGCCACAGGGGTGACCCACAATCCTGATTCACACAGCTCCTTTCCTTCACAGGGGCAACCACTGGACCCTTACAGGGGAGAGGAGGGACTGTTGTCTCTCTTATTCCTTCAGGAGTCATTGGGTTTTTGTTTTACGCCTGAGCCCCCTTGAATGTAATAAGGGAAAGTTTGCTTCATCAAAAGGATGTCGTTCTGTTGTGGGTGTGCTCAAAAGGCTGAGTTTTGCAAGGTGCAGCTCCCCTACTAAACCAGCAGCTGCATGACTCCATCTGATCTCTGGGACAGGCTGCAGAGGGGAGACGGAGGCTGCACCATGGAGGAGCAACACTGGTCAATGTCCTCAGTGATCCTGCCATTCCCTTTGCCTGAGGATAGCCAAATTCACCTTAAGTAGAAAGTTGATCGAAAAAGTCAGCCTTCGTACTTTCTCTCGAGCCCCAAGAGAGATGGTAGGTGGCTTTTGACCCTCTGCAGGGTCCTTCCCAGCCTCTGGGGATGGCAGAAGGCCTCTATTTACTCAGACACTGATATGCACTCAGAGATCTCAAAGCCCATAGTTTGGGATCCTGATCATGCCAACCCCTGTGTCAGGTTCTGCAGCTGGCCATGGAAAACCTGAGCCACAAGGTTCACACCATTCCAGTCTGACTCCACAACCACATGCAGGAAACAGCCCCTCTGCTGTCTCCTGCCCTGCCTGGTGCTATTAATAGAAAAAGGGAGCATTAAGGCTATTTACAGTAAAGAAATCTTCTTTAACACAGCCTGTTGGGAACTATATGGTCATCACCTCCGGGCTCGTCTGTAACTTTTGGTTTACATTTCAAGGAGTTATTTGCTCACATGTCCAGGAGCACAGGCACAGCTGTACGTGCATGGAGGTGTTATCTGTGGTAACTCCCCAGATACAGACAAAAGGATTTTTCACTATACTGGAAGAAATAGCTCTGCAGGTGGCATTACCAAGTGATGCTGGCAAAGGCCAGATTGCTCTTCTCATTTGCCTGCAAGGAGATGAGTCTGCAGGTGGTCATTTCAAAAGGTGGGCACATTTCCAAGTCTTTTGCATGATCAAAGCCTGCACCTGATGTGACACCCTGGAACCCAGCTCTTCCCCAAACCCAGCTCTGTGGTTGCCTTGCCTCCCAGAAAACTCTGTTGACCGACTGCACTCTTGCACAGGCAGCAAGAGCTTGGAGGCTGTATAAGCAGGGAAAATGCACGAGGCATCTGATGCAATTCAACACTTTTTATTTAAAACCTGGTTCAGCATCAGCAAATGCCAACTGATTAGCTGTTCAGTAAATTATTTAGTGACTCTGGAAATATATTTAGATAGGAGCGGCACTGTTTTCCCTAATAGTCTGCCACATGGAAATGAAGCTCAGCAACTGCAGAACCAACTCTAAAAATGAACTTTCCAGGGTTCCTGCAGCACACTGCTTCTGCCTCTGCCCTCTCACAGCTTTTGCTCGCTGCAGAGAGCCATGCCCCAAGCCAGGGGTGGGATACAGGCCGGAGGAGTTAATCCCTCCCAGTGAGCACCCACAATTGGTCAGTGGGAGAGGAGTGCTGGGAAAACAATTTTATCTGCTGTATGTTTAACTTTACTTATCTGAAGCCTAAAGCAAACTCTAGGCTTTCCCCATCTGTCAATAGAGCTGCGTATGGAAAGAACAACACAGGAGAATTTAGTGCCAGCGCAGAAGGTCAGAGGATATATGGTGTTCAATTAGATTAAACAAAAAGTGACTGATGAGCTCAGTGCTCGCTGTACATTTTCCCTATTGCATATTTATTCCTTTAATGTCTGCTCAAAGGAGACGTGCCTTTCTCGGACTGCCTGTTGCCTCCCTTTCCCAGCATGGACACCGGTGGAATTTGACTGGTGTTATTCCCCATGCATGGAGCCAGCAGGGTGCTCTTCCCTTTCCATGCATTCAGCCAGAGAGATAGGCAGTAACTGATTTAATTTGCTGAAATTATGCTTTCCTATGGTTTTATGGGACTAAACGTTCCTGGAAATAGCAGGAGCTGGACCTGTATTTCAGTGCTTTTTATTAACTACAGCCTGCATGGTTAGAGGCAAGATTACACAGCTGGGGCAGGGGATGGAAAAGAGTGGGAGCAGCATCAAATTAATGATTTTCCCAATTGTGAAAAGAACTTCAGCTCCTTTTTCCCAGGAAAATCATGAAATATCCGAGGATCAGAAGAGGTGGAG
This sequence comes from Corvus brachyrhynchos, assembly GCF_000691975.1. Taxonomy (NCBI): domain Eukaryota; kingdom Metazoa; phylum Chordata; class Aves; order Passeriformes; family Corvidae; genus Corvus; species Corvus brachyrhynchos. Next base: position 22,585,166 of record NW_008237239.1, on the reverse strand, counting down.
GAAAACTATGAGGAGACAGTAGTGTCACCAATATCCACTGCTTCCCCAGGCTTCATCAGAGTTCCCCCAGCCCAGGGACTTGCCTAAGTGACACCCTGGCTTTCCCTTCCCTTTGGAGAAAGCCCTGCTCCTGGGGGCTTCACTTCCAGCTCTTCCAAGAAGTGACATGAAGCTGTGGTGCTGTGGTGCCAGGGGTCCCTGCAGGCTCCAAGATAACTCACCCACAAATAGGAGGGGCGGCAAGTGACTCCTCAAATCTGGAGCCTTTCTGGTTTAATAAAACAAGGCAGCAAGAGCTGAGAAGGGCAGCCTTTGCACCACAGAGCCCTCCTCTTTAATAACTAAATGAGTGGGGGGAGTGTTTGCCTGCAGAGTTCACTCCGTGCCAGCCTGCTCCATGGCCATGCGCATGCAGCCAAGGAAAAAGAGGCCATTTAGTTTTCCATGTTTAAAAGAATGAATGTGTTTTCTTTTGCTCTTTAAAAAGTAGTTAAGGTTTCCCTAGTGATGATTGTTTCCCTTGACTGGGAAAAACCTTGTCACTGCAGCCGCAGCGGGGAGGCCAGCTTTGTTCATTGTACTGAACGCTGAGGGCAGCGGGGCAGAGCTGGCAGGTACCACGGAATGCCTCCTCCTGCTGTGTCCTGGCATGGGAGTGACCAAAATGCAGGATTCTGCATGAAAAACCTGTGATGTGATGGTGCAGAGCTGGCATTATGCTCCACTTGGCTTTGCCATCTCTCAGCCCCTGGAACAGCGTCCTCTGTCCCGGCAACAACAGAAAGAGCCCAGTGACCGCTTCAGCACGCACCAGGCTGTGACCACTGACCCTGATGCTGGCAGCAAGTGACAGCCCATATTTTACATCATCTTCCTCCTACACAAACTCCTCTCATCCTTGCCGATGCTTCTGTACTGCACAGCAGCTGAACAGCCTTGCTTTGGCCAGAGGAGCAGCTGGCAATGGAAGAGGGGGGCTTTGGATCAGTAGGCATTTCCTGATTTAGCCACAAAATGCAGAATGCAGGAGTTTCAGCAGCCCCCGAAAACCTGGCAGAGGCAATGCCAGTTCCATGTCCCACAGACGCTGCTGAACAAAGATAAAGTGAGGCCCAACACCAGACTTCACTGAAGTTAATACAAGGACATACAGTTTGATGACTGAAAGGCACTTTTGGGTGCCTAGAAATTCTAGTGCAAATCCCCAAGCCCCATTAGATAAATTATTTTGATGGCTGCAGTATAGATGCTTCTGTTGGAGTGTAGTAGCTTCTGCTACTTTCCAAGGTCTCCATCTCATTTAGAGTGAGAAAAAAATCCTAATATGTGCATTCTTTTACTTCAAACACTGGTTTTCAGAATAGTCTCATTTTAGCCAGGAAGGATTTTGCCTTTCACAAGAGAGAAGCCACTCCCCTCTGGCTTTGTGAGGAATGCCCTTTTCTCCAGTGGGATCAGAGAGTTGCCCCACCAAGACCAAAGATCTGGGGTAGAGGGCCACAGAAATAAAGCTACTGCTTCTCTGGTGTCTGCAGAGATCAGCATGCGCGATAGAGGAGCCTCAGTAAAAACGCGTGAAAGCCAGGAACATCTGCTCGGATCATGGAAAAAATATTCCAGTGTATTGGAAAAAAACAGGAGCTTGTTGCAGGCTCCCTCTTCCTGCTTGTGATGGAGGCAAGGAGAATTAGAAACAGCAGAGGCAGATGAGTGAACAGCAGTCCTTCAGCTTGACCTCCTCTATGACAATGGAAGGAAACAGAGCGGCTGTGGGAGCCGGGAGCACGGGAGTCACCCATCGCCTGGACGGACATTTGGAACCTCCTCACCCACAAAGCGTGAGCAGAGTGGAGCAGCAGAGCAGGAGCCACGTCAGCGCCACACTCAGGGGGAATGGCTACAGGGAGGAGAGGTGGTGTTAGACCTCTCTGTCCAGTTTGGCAAAGAAGGAAAGAAGACAAAAAAGCCTAAGTGAGAGTGAAGGCAAAGCCTGCATTGGAGCTCAGAGTAGCTGAGCCTCAAAGCTACTGCTGTCTCCATGAGGCATTTCTTCCTGGTGGAGAGCCTTTACTGAAGCAAAGCTGAATACCTCCTAATGTAGATCAGCCACAGCTGACCCTCCCATAAAGCCAGTGGAATTATTAATTGCCAGCATTTGACACGGTCAGCCTAGCTTCCCAAGTGGGAATTGATCCAGATCTCTGCAAATGTATTTGTTACTCATTATGTACACACCAATAAGATTTGTTAAGCAATTTTCAGCTTGGAAAAGGTAAGTGAGTAATTCAGAAACAGCTAATCACTTTTGGTGGACTTAAGCTGTACAGTGCTTCTTCCTCAGAAAGTAGCTAGCCTTTAAAAGTCAGCAGACTATAAAAATCCTTGCTGGTAGCCAAGAGTGGGCCTTGGTGAATTGATTTGTGAGAAGAGTCCCAGAGCACAGCAGCTCATTGGTGCAACACGCTGGCACACAGAGCTGCAGGCAGCCAGACCAGGCGTCCAGCTGAGAAACAGGATGTGCTGTCCAAAGATCTGACCCTGTATCCCTCTATCAGGGAACTTGTCATCAGCTTTGATGGAAACTACTCTGTTTCCATCTGGAGACTTGTGTTTGATCCCTTTCCCAGTTCCAGGGGATTCACCACCATCCTTCTGGTTCCAAACACTGGTTCAGCTCATCAGCTGAGGACATGAGCTCCTGAGCCTGTGCTGGCTCTAGCACTTCTCACTCTCACACGGCCAGCGGGGAAGGATCCCCGCAGCCTTCCCAACCCTGCCACTGTGAATCCCAAACTGCTGCTAGCTCCCACATGCTGAGACCAGGAGATGTGCCCTTCTTGAAAGCCAACAACTGCATCAGTCTCTGGTTACTTGATTTGAAGCCCAGCTCAGCTCCCTACAGGCCAGAGCTGCAGCTTAGGATACGGAAGAGACTCAGCTCCTGAAAGTCACAACAGAGTGTCCCGGAGGGCAGTGGTTTGGTAAGGCACAGCCCTCCTGCAAGAAACAACCTGAACAAAAAACCTGTGCTCATACACGTCAGGGACATGGGATGGGAGCTGTAGGCTTTGCCATGTCCTCCCAAGGGATGACCCAAACCCTGGAGTCCTTTGGGAAAGAGGGCTATCAACACAGGGCATGTTGGGAACACAGGTAGCCAGACCAGCAGGAGATGCTAGAAGTCCCAGTTATTTCCAATCTGGCTGATTGTAACTGGAAGATAGAGTTAATCGTAGGACAGGGGCTGCCAAACACTCTCTTCTACAATTTGAAGGTAAGTTTTTAGAGATTTAAACGAGGATGACACATTTACAGTCTGCCTGGGGGCACTCAGGTCAGAGACACCGAACGCAGGAGTAATCTCAATGACTGGAACAAAGCAGCTTTTAATACTTGCTTTTTTGAGTCTGATTTCCTTCTGTCAGCTTCAGGAGGTGACCCAGAAATCTTGGTACTGGACTAGTCTGCTCTCTGACAAGAGCCATGACATGAGCTGAAATGGCCAGAGCTCGTGTCCCCAGAGGGGGGTGGACAGGGATCTCCTCCACCGCAAGGCTCAGAGCAGGCACCTGCTGTGGTGCGATGATACCACATGGCTCATCCGTTCAGTCTGACGTTGCCAGGCAGGGTGGACACGGGCCAGACAGGGCTGCCACAGACTTCCAGTGCTGCTGTAGCCATGCGAAGTATTTCCTCTGGCATAGCACAGAGGGCATTGATGCTGTAAATGTAACACCCCAGGAGCACAATGCCCAAAAGCACTGACGATACACAAGCAAGGTTAACCAAGCCAAGTCATGCGATGTTAGTGAAGCAATCTGCAGGAGAAGCTGGATGAGAAAGGCCTGGCGTGTAGACTTGAGCTCTGCTGTTTCTGAAAGCCCCAGAACTTCAAGCTGGTTTTGGACACAGAAAATCCTTCCATCGGTATTCCCTTGCTCTGCCTGCTCATGGAGTTAGATCCCTGCTCTTCTGCTGTTTGACCATAACTGCACTTCACTTTGTGGAGTGTGTGGGTGAGAAATGCATCTCCTTCCCATGAGCATTTCCAAGTGAAATGTTCAGAAGCTTTTAAAGTGCCTTCCATGAAGTGGCAAGGCAGAGCTGGAAGGGAAGAAAAGAAAGGGCCAAGCTGTGGCAGTGGAAATTTGTTTAGAATAGAAAATTTTTAGAATTAGTCATTAGTGCTGAACATCCCCACATTTACTGGGTATAGGAAGTGTAAAAAGGTGATTTAGAAGAGCAGTTGTAAGTTTCATAAACATGACTAAACTCTAAAGCTAAATGTTCAACAGGCGTGACCTTTTAATTCCCCTTTAAATCAGTTTAGCACTTTCATTTGTGCTTGGAGTCCCTCATGTTTGGATAGCACTTTGGTGATTTAAAGTACTATTTAGGAGTTTTATTGTCTCTCCTGCTTTGGAGCTGGGACCGCAAATCCTCTGCTAAGTGGCTGGAG
>NW_008237239.1:22574116-22580559 GCF_000691975.1 Corvus brachyrhynchos | reverse complement strand
GGAGTTTCTGCTTGCACAGGAGCTCCGGGGAGCCCCAGCCTGCGTCGGCCATGGCTCCCCAGCACTCCCAACACATCGCCATGGGATGGTCCCCTTTTCCTAGGCAGCTCCTAAATACAACCAGCAACCAGCGGAAGCTTCTGCAGGAATGGAAGTGCAGCTTGATCCTCCTTGGTCTCAGATCCTTACAGAAGGAGCATAGTAGAAAGATGATGGCTTTGGGAAACCTCTTTGCCCAGAAAGGGGCATTGCAAGCAGCCAGGAATCCACAGGCACATGCCAGGCAGCACCTTCCTCACAGCTGCAGACCTGCTGTATATGCACCACACAGTGCCCAAAGCATCTTCCCAGGAGATTTAGCACAGCATCTCAGAGGTTTTCGTCTTTAAAGAGTACTAAGGGCTATTAAAAAAGCGGCCTAAACCTAAAGGCAAAGAGATTTGTTACAGGCACTGTGCACCCACAGAGCAGTCTCTCTGTATGCTGCAGGTAAGGGCAGTGCAGGTCGGCTTTTCAGCTCTCCACTACTCCTGGCACCAGGGCTTGTGGGCATAGAAGAGACTTCTCCCCATCAAATGAGACAGACATAAGCTCGTTCACCATGGTCTGCTTCCAAGCCCACCTTGTTGGTGCCCTGAGACTTTCTCTTCCACCAGCTTTCCAGCCACACTGCCCTGAATGGATATGGGAAGCACAACACATGCACTTTAGAAGCAGCTGCATGTGGGGACTCCTTCCTCCCTGGACACATCAACCACAGGCAGTGCTGGAGCCAGGGGCTCCCAGGAGCACAGCAAGACCAGCTAATTACAGGCCTTCAAACACGGACCATCTCACATGCTCAGCTGCTCATTCCCAATTCTCCATGCAGCAGCGTCAAGCTGAGAACCGGGACTGTATCCCCATCGACTTCAGCCACACTACCCCACTCCCAATCCATACAGATCCAGACCCTGGCTGCACTCATGCTCTGCCAGGCAGGCTGCTCGTCACTGCCACTCCCAGGAGCGGGCTCACCCAGCCTGGCACGGACAGAGGGTGGCACCAGCTCGGCAGAGCCAGAGCACCGGCTGTGTGCAGCCACTGCGCCGTGAGGGACCCTGGAGACCAGCATGGAGGGAGGAATTAATGTTAACAGCACACCTCAGCTGCCCCCTGGCCCACTGCAGCCAAAGGGCTGACAGCGAGCAGACCTCACACAGAAACAGCAGTAATTTTACCCTCGGCTTCATTTTTGGAGTTAGAGCCCTACGTGCACCCCTTCACCATTTTAGTTATGAGTCATCGAAAAATGTCAGCTGTAGCCACACAGCTCAGCTCCTGCAGGGCCAGGTACATACCTCTGCTCCCAAAGCCAACGTCCTGCCACGCCTGCCTGCTGCCAGAGCATCCGAGGAGCCGCCTGGGCAGCCCTGGGCCAGGGCAAGGCCAGCGCGGCGCTGGGGGAAGAAGCCGTCACGGCAGCAGGCAAGGAGCTTTCTTCCTACACCGCTTCTTCCACGCTGCCTTTGAAACTTGTGCGCAGAGCTGGCAAGCCCTGCTGCACCCCGGCACTCCCCTGAGCCCTTAGGGAAAGGAACAGGATCCTCGGAGACACAGAGAGGGTTACCCAACCCTACATCCTGGTGCGGCACGCGGGGTTGGATTTTCCAACCCAACCATGCTCTGACACGCAGAGGTGGGGCGGGGGAAGAAAAAGAGGATTTCAGCTGTTAACTCCTAAGAAATTGAGGAAAAAACTTATCACTCCTGTATAAATGGCCACAGTCTCCTGTGAGCTGGAGCATGCCATGCTGCAGAGGTGCCAGCTGGGGGAATGCTGGGTTTTTGATGGAAAGTGGAATGCAGGGGCCAGCAAAGAAATTGTCTGCTTTGGTGCATGTTTACAGCCTTACACAGGGTGCTGGGGAGGAAAAGGTTTCTCTAACTCAAAAGGGAAATGCTCATCTGAAACAGGAAAACGGAACTTTCTTTTGAGCATTAATAGCGGAAAATTAAAACCTCTGCAATGTCTGTGTGTTGAATCCCTGGGTGTGCAGCAGGGAGAGGATGCCTGGGGAGAAACACCCTGCCCCTGCCAAGTCAGCTCACTTGGGACCCCAGGCAAGCCCTGGGGGCTGATGCTGGCACAGGCACAAACGAGAACATGCTGAGGTTTTGGGGGGAAACACTACTCAGGGCAATAATGTTTGAGGCAAAAGTCAAACAGATTTGGCGAGTGCCCTACGTGGAAGTCCCGGATGTGGGAAGAGAGGGTCTAAGTTCTACAGCAATGCTGACAACACGCTGACCACAAACAGCATCACCCAAGGGTTACCCAGGCAATTCAGGTTCATAAAGACAGATCCAGAGATCTGGTTGCCTTTTTTTTAAAAGAAGGGAAATTGTTTCTAAACCAAATACTTCTCTTGAAAGAGGCTATTTTAAGGCGAGTGGAGTGACACAGTGTGACATCCTTTAAAGAGGTAGAGATCATAGGTTTCATATTAAAACCCAGAAAGCCTTTCTTGGAACAGCACTGTTATGGTTAAAGAGGATTCTCGAGAATTTTCTGGTCCAAAAAAGGAGACAAAGATGAAGGGTAGTTATATCTAGCCATATAATCGTGAAGACACTTGCAGAGGCAATACAATGAACCCATTATAAACATGGGTGTAGCTCAGGCAGAGTTTAGCTCATTGTGTCCTAGCGTTTCTAAATATATTTTGTCTTGAGAGAAGAGCAAGGGAGAAGAGAAATGAATATAGGGAAGACGCCCAAGTCTTCCGAACAACTGGGTTTTCCATCAAGGCACAAGCCCACGATCTCTGAGGCTGCATCTGTGGGTAGCAATTGGTTGCTGAAGTCCTCCTGCTGCAGGCAACTATGTTTAGCTTCTCTTAGAAGGTGAAGGAAGCAGAAGAGGAGGAAAAAAACTTAGTCATCTTCTCCCCTCAGACATTTTGCTGTTCATTTACTTCAGCAGCACATGAAGCACTTAGTCACTCTGTCTCCGACAGGCTTCTTCTATTTTTATTTTTCCAAAGCAAAATAAAAAGAGAAAAAGGAGGTTCCTTCCCAAATAAGCAGCTAGTGGAGGAGGCTGGGGGTGTGAGCAGCGAGTGACCAGGACTTCACCCCACAGCTCAGTGCCTGCTGCAGACACCCAGGCGAGTGCTTGCAGAGTGCAGGAGGAGAGGGCAGGCGCTGCCACTTCCTCTCGCTCAGCAACAGCTCAATGAGCTGCTTCAGCAAGCCACGGTGCCAAGCATCCTCTGGAGCTGAGATCTGCTTCGTGCCCCCCTACAGGCATTTGGTACCTGCCCTCACAGTAAAATCAGTGTTTTAACACACCACTCATGCTCCAGGTGTTTTCCTGCAGCAAGGCAAGGATCACCTTGCAATCTAAACCACACATCCACCTTGGATGTCCTCCATTCTCCAACTCAGAAATACAGTGTCAGAGCAGCACTTCCTTCGGGGTTGATTTTAGTAGGCCAGCAAGCACAGCTCCTGCATTAGAGTCCTTAACGATAGAAACTTTTGTCAAAACTGGCTTTGTCTAACAGTGTTGTAGAACACAGGAAAACTGGTGCCCTTCCTGACTCCTCTCATCCTCAGGAGCACAGAGGACCCTTGACACCGTCCCCTCCTCCAGTGAGCTTTTTGATTGTGAAATGCAGGCACCAACACCAAGGTGCACACTGGTGCTGATATGCTGCCTCAGAAGGGAGAGTGCAAAGAGCAGCAAGAAACAAAGTGTCTCTGAATGCAAGCACAACCTAGAAGTGGGCATTTGGATTATCTCCTGTGCACAGTATCTACCTGAAGGGTCCAACAACAGGGAGGCAATCCCCAAAACTCCCATCTTTTCTTCCCCCATCAGAAAGCAAACCTGCTGGCATGGCAGTGACCCAGTGCACTTTACAACTGACTCAGGATTGGGTTTTTGGAGAGCTCAGAAGGCACCCAGATGGCTCACAGCTTCCTGTTGCTTCAGCTTTACAATAAAGCAACATAAATAGATCTTCTTTCTTTGTTGACATTTGATGCTGTACAGCAAAACACACATTGTTAACCTAAAAATAGGAAACGCTGTGGCAGCTTTGAAGAAATTCAGCGTTTTTCCTGTACTGATGCAAACACAGGGGCCGAGTGCCAGATGCCTCTATCCTGCTTTGAAGAACGATGAAATTCTTCACAGCGCTCATAAATTACCGCTTTGTTAGCAGCCGGCAGCCTCCAGCGACACCAGCAAACCCTGGTATTTCCTTCTTCTCCCTTGGAAGGGAGGGGGGGATGCGTAATGCTACATTTCATCCCCCATGGAGATGGACAGCCCCGCGCACCTATCGCCGAGCGCAGCGCAGGCGGAGGTTGCCAAGGCACCCGCTGACGCACAGCCGGGCCCCACTTCTACATTTTTCCATTACACGGTGTTGAAGCTTGCAGAGCAGGAGGTAGCTTTCCTGAGTGAGCAACTGAGAGATCAGTGAGATGGCAGGGCTCTGCAAGGCATGCTGCGTGCTACTCACACCACGTTTAAAAGAAGGAGTGCACGATGCAGCCAGAAAGCTGCCTTGTTTGGAACAAATGAGTGCACGTTTTCAGATCTGGCTTGAAAAAAGGGCACTCCTACTGCTACACCTCTCAGAGTGTGGGTATAGAAAAGTCAAGGCTCCAAGCAGAGCGAGGTGTGGGTGAAGGACCAAAAATTCCTGGTGGCTTTCCCTGTGGAGCACAGCGGTGACTCCCGGAGGAGGATGGGCTGATACAGTCCTCACTCCAGCATTTTACACAGGTATCTGGGCATGCTGGGACCAGGGCAATGTGGCTGTACTAGCACGGGCACTGCTGCCAGCCCCACCCACAGGGATGCCCACCCCACTGCATCCCCAGCGCAATTTAAGGGGGCTGAGCCAGCCCTGCTCACGCCTGGGACAGGTCTCTGCCTTGCAGCACGGATGGGGAGCAGCAGCACAGCCTAACCACCCCAGCCAAGAGCAGCTGCTTGCCACACACATGCTCTCTCCCAGCTCCATGCTTTGGTGGCTCTCAGGGTCAGGTCTCTCCAGATGTTCATCATAGTTCATGGACTGATTTTTACCTTCCTCTCCCACTGCTGGGTGCCAACAACCACAGGGATGGTCCCTCAATCAGCAGCTCAGGGCAGCAGCCTGCCCAGCTTCTGCACAAAGCCAGAGCGACGTGACACCTCTGGTCACAGCTTTTCTACCTCCCACACAGCTCAAAGCTGCAGGGCAGGCCTGTGAGGTATTAAATGCCACCAGACACAACAACTTACGCAGTTTTTAACCACCTCAGACCCTCAGAGGTGGGCAACTGGGGAACATCAAGCTATTTCTGGGCAAACCTATTTCAAGTACAACTCAAACATTTTGGGGGATGGAGTATGCTTGCTAGAAGTTCATCTAACTGTTAGACAGTATCACATATGGTGTAATTTCATCATGACAATTCAGAATTAACATTTTAGGGTCAGTGTTTCTTCTTTGGTTCGGTTCTGTGTTCACAATCCTATTTGTCCTTCCCTGGTGTGGGCAGAAGTAGCAATCTCAGCATTCCTTGCAGGGATCTCCTGCCCTGCAGGGTTAATTCCCCCACCACTCCGGGGCACTATGCAAGTACTGGGAGGCTGCAGCTGCTATCACAAAGCCACCCCCCTTAGCAGTGTGCTGGCTCACAGCGTGGCCATACCGTTCTCAGAGTGAGGGATCAGCAGACACCTGTAAAACTAAAGTATTAGTTCAGTGGTACTGCATCATGGCTTGGAAAACCTCCCTTGTCTGAAGGGAAAAAAAAGGAAAAAAACCCCATATGTTTCCAAGCTCTTGATTTGCTCCTGTTGTTGAACAGAGATGTGGAAGGAAGCTACAGACAGGCACTCTCACCTACAGGGTGATCGCTAGAAGTTCCCCATATCTCCCTTGTAGATTTTCTACATGAAAAACAAGTCCAGCTCTCTACAGAGAAGCACTGAGACTTTCACAGTCTCGGAACAAAAGGTACCACGATCAACTAGAAATCACAAGCTACCTTTTGGAGCTAGTTGCTTTTTGGTGACCTTGCTGAGCTCCACTGCTTGGCTCCACTGTTTGGAGCCACTGTTTGGCCTGTGGAGAATAAAACCTTATTTTTTACTGCTAAGTCACAACTCTGTGCAATAGCATATGGCTGCCTCTCAGGGATGTAACTGGCCTTACAGGATCCCTGGCCTTATATGGAATGAGGAGGAGAGATTTGCAGAAAATGAGCTGTACTGCTTTGCAAATGTACTATCCCTGTCACATGGCAATCTGCTAATACAAGCAATATTTGCATTTTTTGCATAAAACCAATTTGGATTCACTGTTCCTTCACCTGCACAAACACCAAGACTCTCTGCATGAAAAACAAGTTAGGAAGCTGCTGATGAAGAAGTGGCCTTCCTGATGCTACCGCCT
>NW_008237239.1:22565586-22573656 GCF_000691975.1 Corvus brachyrhynchos | reverse complement strand
GCTTTGGGAACTACTGAAAATGTTCCATGTGCTCCCTCTTAGAGCCGACAAAGTGTTTCAAACCATGGCCACCACAAGACATTTGTGTCCCAGTGACAGCCTCGTCAGTGGGGGAGGCTCACACCTCCTCACCAGTGTACACTGGCACTACATGGGTAGGATGGCACAGCTAACTAGGGACACATCCCCAGGACACCACCGAGGAGAAGGATCCATTTCTCCTCAGCTGGCATCTCCAAAATGTCCAAGAAAAGCGCTGCCAGCACTCTTCCTGCACATGGGCCCTGAGCCAAGGGCACGATTGCCACCTTGGGGTTCAGTACCGACCGTACACCAGACTTGCAGAGCTCTGCACAGGAGCTATGCAAATGTTGTGGCTAAATCTTCTCCGTTCCTAATCACAAATGTAATTGTCTATGCAAAGCTGGTGTGCCCAGGTAGTGACTGCTGGGCCCCTTGCCTCAGCCTGCTCACCCCTGCACGAGGGGAAGGCAGGGACCCTCAACACCCATGCTCCAGCTCATCAGGGTCGACATAAAAAATCTCACAAGACTTAAATCTGTTAGTGGTGCTGTCCAGGCAGCAGTATTGTGGATGCAGAGGAAGAATCAAAACCCCATAAATAAAAGTATTTCATCTTGGCTAACACATGCCTATGGAAACAGTAGCATAGGTCTATCCCTCTTATGTAGTCACCAGCACAAGCAGACATGGCACAAGTAGAGGGAAGGTGTCCTATTTTACTTAGATTATAAACAACTGTAAGCTTTTTAGGGCACTACAGTTAGTGGTTCTGCAATGGAAAAGTTTATATGCTGGAAACAGTGTCTTGTTAATGAGCTAAGGTATTTTTAGTATTTTTAATAGCCACAGGATGTTTGAGAAATTAACAAGAAACGTGTTGATGAGGTGACTATTTGTGACACCCGCTGATGTGCCAGACAAGAACAAAGTATTCCCAAGTCAGTGACTGGCACATCACAGAGAATGGCTAGATGAGGGGAGGGTGGAAGAGGAGATTTTTGTTTTCTGTATAGAGAGGTAGTTAAAAAAAGGATCATTGAAAGCATTTGGAAAGTTTTAGCCATGGCAAGCAACTAACAGAGACTCTTTTGGAAGATGCAGGTCCCATTAAGTGGTTGTTAATTTGAGTTTAAGCAGCTCCAGAGGAAAGGAGCAGAAACACTCATAGAACGGAGGATCTGGACAAAATCAGGAGAGGAGCTGCAGCTGGGTTTCAGCTGCACAGCAATCAGTGCTGGGATTTGGGACTGGCAGCAGAGCTCACTGGTTTCAAGAGGAATGTTTTAGATGCAGGGCACGGTAATGCTCATATGGGGCAATATCCTTCACTCCACAGCACTGTTGCTTCCTTAGATTAGGAACTAGAGGACAATATAAAAAATTATCCACTCTAAGAGACTGGTCTCAAGAGCTGGATTTTGTGAGTCAGTCCCAGGTCTTGTTGAGTCTCCCAGTCCCACTGGAAAATATGAAAAGAACCCACCCTCTCCTCAGACAAGCCTGCCCTTTGTGCTCTGGAGATCCCGTTCTGGTGGCATGGGGCCCTTTGTCACTCCTGTGCTGCTCCTGGGCCACGATGGGAAGGCTGTGATTTGGGGGAACCACCCTGCCCCAGGTGGGCAGAGGAGAGCAGCTCCTGAATTGAAGGCATGTGGTAAATCCACCCTGGATGAGTTTCCCTTTACAGAGCCCTGTTTGAGCAACTTTCCGGAGCCAACTTTTAAAGTCTGCAACTTTTAAAGCACCCAGGAGCATTGCCTGGCTGTAATTTAACCTTGTGATAATTTCAACCCATGAAAGTGAAAGCTGTAAGTGTGCCTGGCAGCCCTGTGAGAGAGCAGCCACGCCAGCACAGCATCCCATGTCAGCCAAGCATCCCGTGCTCAGGAGCCATTAACACCTGAGTCAGGGGAAGGAGGACAGAAAGAAATGGAATATAGAGCCTGAACTCAGGCTTGGAGCTTTGCCCTTTGGGTAGCTGCAGGCAGCACGTGCTGCATGCATTTGCTGCATGCTTTGAGAAAGCTGAGAGCTGCACACAGTGATTGAGAGTTGATACCAGAGCTGTGATTACTCAAATTAAGATGGCACTTCAAAACCAAGCACTGGTCCCACCATGCACTATGCTACATCATCTGGGCATATGTGGCCAAAGATATTTTCCTCCCTGACCCATTCCTATTCCACATACACAGTGCTTGCTTCTCCCCCACCTCATTTTCTGCTGGACAGACTAAAGAAACTTGATCAGCACCTCACTGTGGCCATCTCTTGCAAGGGAGAGAGGCAAGGAAGAGCCAGATGCTCACTGCATCCTGGAACCCCATGCCCCAGGGCAGCCCTACACAGCCAGGGTGTGATGCTGATGCTGTGCCTGGCAGCCAGCTCCATCCCTGGTCCACCAGCAGCCAGAATTTGCTGTACAATCACTTTGGCACACTCCTTCCTTCCTTTTCAAGACAGGCCAGAACTAAACTTTTCCATTGAGACGGGTAAACAAAGACTTTGCTTTTTCCCCTGTAACAAAGTTTAGCCCAGGAAGTCACATGAGCACGGCTGCATCCAGCATGTATATCCAAAATGGCTCGAGCTGCTGGCAGGGGATGGATGTACAAAACCTGATACAGGACAAAGCTCTGCCCTGGAAATGCACTTCCACCAGTGCATGGAATTGCACCAGAAACATCCTGTCCTTCTGCATGAAGGCCAAATCCGACCCTTGGCTGGAGTGGACTCCTCTGCCACACACCATGTGTCAGGGAGGACACACTGTCATTAAGACTCTGTGTTCTGGCTCTCCACCTAATTTCCCACAGCTCCCAAGGTCTCCCCTTGAATTGCTGTCATGTGTTCCCCCAGTGCACAAAAGGCACCCTTGGCAGGACACTGAAATGCATGTACAGGAATTTTGCTGCTGGAGGAGCCCGGCTGCCCCAGCCAGCCTGAGGACAGAGGGTGGAAAACTACCCTGCAAAATATCTGTGCTCTGGAGTATGGAGAAACTATGAGCAATTTGCCTTAGGGGCAGCAAAAACACAGGGATTTGCTGATGGTCATTTTCTGCTATTAGAGCAATAAATCCATTCAACTGTCAGCCAAAATGCCAGAAAAAAAGAATGTGAGCTCAGGGAAAACAGGAAAAAAAAAAAGTATTATTAGTTGAAAATATTTTCTAGCAACTTTTAGAGGCAGTTCTGAGTCCAGCACCAATCAGTCAGAAAACCTGCTACCTCTGAACCCGTGCCAGGCCACCCCTGCAGCTACTGTGCTTCCCCATGACTTTCTCATCCTGTACAGAGGTTTACAAACTCCAGAACACTGAGAATTTCATCTGAAGCCCTTGAAGAAGACAGCAAATGCAGACTGTGCCCTTTCCCCTTCCCAGGGAGGAAGGCAGGCTAGGAGGTTCAAGGGCAGCATGAGGTGTTGACTTGGCAGTCTGTGGAGCTGGTGCTGTCCTGAGGCTGCATTTTGCTCACTCAAAAATAATTTCCATTGATGCCATTTTACTGCATCCCCACTTGTGCCCCTTCTCCTACCTCTCTTCCCTCTTCGGTGGGCTTTTCTGGATGTTTCCCAATGGAGGACATTGTCCCAGTAACCTCGCACTGACTTGTGGTGAAAATGCAAGGCAAACCGGCCAGGTGAGCAGATCTGTGGTGGCTCAGCTTCTCTTAAAGCTGAATCCCTGCTGCCGCCTGCAAAGGTGCCTTCAGCATGGGCTGCTGACAGCAGACAGGATCCAACATCTTGGGCTCCTTTTGCTGCTCAACAGGACATTTCCAGCCTCTATATTGGGGCTGCCCATCCGCAGGCAAGAAGCTCTGCCCCTGTCTTGTTCCCAGTAAAAGCATAGACACGGAGGCGTTTGCCTGGAAAACTGTTAGTAATCCCATTTCCCGGGGATCTGGGGGCTGTTGCCTCTGCAGGAGTCCCCACCTCATGTTGCAATACGCCATGGCTGCCTGCTGGGAGCCAGTGACAGCCAATTCCAGCGTTCCCACTCAACGGCTCGCTCCCTATGGAAATGAGCTGTCAGGGCTGCACAACTGGGATGACAGCTTCCAGCTGTGCTGTGCTCTCAGCAAGCAGCCTATTCCCAGTGGATGGGCAGGATCCTCAGCCCAGGTATTCTCCCCAGGTCCAGCAGGCAAGCTGTTCTGTTCTGATCCCTCCGGCTGCTTTTGGCAGCTGTGAACAGAGCAGGTTGCTCAGTGTGTCAGTGCTTGCTCTCAGTGACTGGGAAAGATGGATCAGCACAGCACAGGGCTATCAAACTGCTCCTTCAGGACAAGCACTCCCAGCTCATGCTCAGAGACATGGAGGTCCCAGGCTGAAGTGCTGCCAGACCAGCAGACTAATCCTATCACTAGAAGGGCAGTGGCCCCTCTCCCTGTGGAAGAGAGCAACTTTCCAGGACCAGCAGGACATCCTTTTTTGGGGCTGAGCAGAAACCAACTTGCAGCAGCTAGACTGAGAGGCAGAAGGAGGGCAGGAGCCAGGGGCCCTAGCACTGGTGCCCAGAACTTGGGGTTGCTGTGGGACAGGCAGACTTGCTGGAGCACAGGGCTCACCCCAGGGCTCATTTTCAAGATGATGATGTAGAGCCAAAGCTTTTGCAGGATAGACCCATGACGAGTTTCTTGACATGGGACTGGGTTGGACTACCATGATCCATCACCACTTCTGAATTCAAGGCCAGGCTGTGCTATCTGACCACATTCATACCGGGGCAGGATGGAAACTGAAAGCCATAGTAATGACCCAGCTGAGGGGAAAGGAGGAATCAGATCAACATGTTGCGATTTCCGCCCAGCCCTGTTGATTCCTGCAGTTACTGAAGTGGCACTTGTTTGTTGATGTAACAGGGACTGACTCAGTGGGAACAAACCCCGAGGGAAAGGTCCTTCTGAAAGATTTGTTCCTATTATTTAGTCTGTGGCTTAATCAGACATCTCTACAGAAAAATCAGCAATAACCTTGCCTTGTAATTTACTGAAAATGAAGTCGCTGGCCCTGATTCACTTACCAGGGGCTTCATAGGCACCAAAATGCTACAGCAGAAGAAAGTGAGCCCACATCTTCCACCTCCCAGGACTGCCACCACCTGAAGCACGTATTTTGAGTGGCTGAGTCTGAAAACGCATGTTTGTTTCCTTATCCTGGGACACACTTTCTCCAGCTGCAGATAGCAAACAGGGAGATATGAGAACACGCATTTTTGCTACAGCTGCATGAAAAGCCAGGTGGTGATGGATTGCATATCCATGCCACACATCATCAAGATGTTCTATCAAATACAAAGCTCTGACACGGAAATTACAAGATTTGGCTTCATCCTTCCACTCTGATGCAAAGCTTCATTTGAACTTTAAGCTTATCTTTGCAATGTCGAGCATGAACATCTGCAATTTCTATGGGATCTAGAGGAAACCTCGCAAGAGCAATCTAGCAGACAGCCATTTAGCATAACCACATTTCTAAACTACAGGGCGACCATATTAAATCAGGTTCCTTTCAACACACACGGAGAAGAAGAACAGGAAAGGCAGAGGCCCCAACAGCTCTAGTTTGAGACTAGTGTTTCACGCAAGCGACGTTTTTCCAAAACATAAGCAGTAGGTAAAAAGCCTACCCTTAGACTGATTCAATTCTACCATTACTTTAAAAAAGCAATGCAAACCAGTGCCTCAGTGCCACCCAGCCAGTTATCGAATGAAGGCTTGTAGTGCCCGGGGTCTGGCAACACAGAATGTTTCCAAGGAAAGTGGTTGGGTTGGCAGCTGAAATACCAGCAGAAAAATGCACAGAAAAGAAAGTTACAGCTTCCCAGAGGAGCAGCCCTTTAATGCCATTCCCACCTGAGTTTCCCCTATTGTGCAGCTCCCTTGAGGTTTGTCTTAGATTCTTTGATAAGGTACTGGGAGTTTAGATACTGAGGAATTGTCATCCTGGAGAAGAGTAACACATAAGCATTAAAGCCTTCGCATCAGGTTTTTCAGATGCACACAACTACTTCTCTCCACAGTTCATCACACACAGTGAGTAGCTTCAGAAGTTAAGGCATCTATGCAGTGCCTTCATGCTGCTACGATGGCACTGCATAGATTCCTAAACTCATTGAGTGTCCACTGATCCTCTCTGGGCTGTGGGACACAAACAAGGCT
Source organism: Corvus brachyrhynchos (assembly GCF_000691975.1). Taxonomy (NCBI): domain Eukaryota; kingdom Metazoa; phylum Chordata; class Aves; order Passeriformes; family Corvidae; genus Corvus; species Corvus brachyrhynchos. Next base: position 22,567,465 of record NW_008237239.1, on the reverse strand, counting down.
GTGGGGACCTACAGGAACTCAAACCTCCACCCCTGCCCCTAGACGTAGGGGAGGGCACATGGGTATGTCTGTGAGCCAGCCACAAGTGCTGCAGCCCATGTGGAAGGAGGCAATCCTGATTTGCCAGGCGCCTGCTGATCCCTGCCACCTCCCTCTGCCCTATTCTGTTCTGGCAGAGCAGCCCACGCGCAGGATTCCTTCACGGCTGAGACAGCTGCTACAGCTGGCACGGAGACCCTGGACCTAAGGGGTGGAGATGTGCAGGGCCACTCATCCAACACAAACCAGAGGTGGATTTTCAGTCTGTGTTTCTGGGTGGTGCCCCATGAGAAACAGGGAAGGCATTGCAAAGTCATTTGAATCTGGTAAGCCTTGTCCCTACCTGATCTCATTAATCAATTCCTCTCAGAGAGAGCAGTAATTTCAATGGTATGCTGCCAAACTCCCTCCTCCTCCACTCTTCGAGTGATCCAAAGGTGCTTTACATACCACAGCACCTGTGCCTGGATCAACAGGCAGAGCATCTGCCTTCTGCTCTCCACTCTCCTCCACCAGTAAATCCGGTATTTCACACCCCACACACTCACACTTGTAAGTCCAAGCAGCAAACTTTTCAGTTTTAGCTTGATTCATCCTTTCTGCATCATTTCTCCCCAGACTTGCCCATTAACGCTGAGGCCCCTTGTGCAATAGGACATAGAGCTACATCTCCAGCAACAGCCCCTTCATTTCACAGGCTATGGCAGCTGTCCCTCCCAGCAAGTTACTCGTGTTTTCCTAAGAAATGTGGCAAGCACTAATCCCTTTGTTTTCCTATTACTTCTGCAGAAGCGATTGCACTCAGCGTTTGTCACCCCCAGATCTCCCTGCTGACGTGGGGCATTCATTTCTCCATCCCCATGGGACGCAGTCCCACGGGCTCTGTCACAGCTGGAGCAGAGCGGAGTGGAGCGGAGCAGAGGGGTGGGCAGGGAAAACACAGCCCTTCCCAGCAAGCAGTGGCATCAGCCTGTGAAACGTGCCAAGGTGTTTCTGATGGGCTGCCCTGCAGAGCAGACACCGAGCGCTCGGGAATTGAGAGTGGCGACTGAGATGAGGCAAATTTCCCTTGCCACTGCCAGCACTTGTGGGGGTGGCCATGGCATGCCAAACAGGCAGCGCCAGGTACCAGGAAAGCACAAGCAACAAAGGGCCTGTGTGCTTCAACGAAGAGTGGTGAGGGGCGAGGGAAAAGGGCTAGAGCATTGGTGGCATGTGAGGAAGAGGAAGAGGGAAGGCACAGTAGCCCTCGCCTGCTGGGCTGCAGGGCTGAGCACTGCCCTCCTTCTTCCCCACCACCTAACCCCAAAAATCCTTGCACTGCCGAAACAGCTTCTTACAACATCAGTTCAGTGACTCTCAGCTGTCCTTGAGAATGAAAAACCTCTCTGTAGCTCAAGCAAGTAAAATCTAAGTTGTGGGGTGGTGGGGCTGTGGGACACCCTTCTGAGGATGCAAGTGGGTTAGACAAAAAGAACCCCAAATCTAAAGTCTAACGGCATTCCATAGAGACACCACAGCTTGCATTCAGAGACTGCTCAAATATTCTGTTGTGATGGAAGGCCTTTCATCATAACAATAGGTCAAATCAAGGAAACGACTTTGCCTCCTTATTCATTAAAACATTCTCTGCCCCTGCCTATAAGCAGTGGCTCATAACTTGCGTGACACAAAACACTGCACTGCCACGGGAATAAGCATCCTCAAGTCCCTCATTTCCAGAGAGTGAAGGCACTTGACACCCCTGAAACCAGACCTCTGTCCTCCCCCATCACCCTGCTATGCAGCACTCAGGCACTTCATCCACCCCAACCTCCCCCTGTTCCCATCTCTCTGCCAC
>NW_008237239.1:22556908-22565553 GCF_000691975.1 Corvus brachyrhynchos | reverse complement strand
CCTGCCCCTCTTCCCTGTCTGCCCCACCAACCCTACCTGTGACAGGAATTCCCACAACAGTCCGTCATCGTTGGCTTGCCGCGGGCGCCCCTGCATCGCAGTCCTGCGGGAAAGGCTCTTCCGCTCACCCGCTGGCAGCCCGAGACGCGGCGAGCTCGGGGAGAGGCAGTGCCCAAAGCACTAAGTGCTCTCCTGCCTCCTGTTTCGCTCCTCAGGCTCTGACGACAGGTCTCTGCTGTGCCCAGGAGCCTTTATAATTCGCACGTGGCGATTCCTTCAGCTAGAGGCAGTTTTCCCAGAGGTTTCCCGGATCTCCTGTGCAAGGCTATTGCCATAAATCAATTGGATTGCTTAGTCACCTCTGTTTGTCCACTCGGTGCCAAGGCAGACCTGCTATTTCACAGCATGTACTGTACGAAGGAGCCAGTTCCTGTCAATTAGATGCACCACTGCAAACTGAATCACATATTGTTTTCTACATCGACTTGTTTTCTGCTGGCCTGGAAGAAACATACTTTACAGCCATAAATAAGACAGAGAACAAAAAAGAGTTACAGAGTCATGTTAAAGGCTGTCTGACAGAGGGCCATGTGCACCTGGGACACTGTGGTGTGACTGGTTGTGAGGGTTGAGGAGTGAGGAAAGGAGAGGTCTGAACAGTGCTCTGTGCTCCAGCAGGCACTGGATACGCTCACTGAAGCCAGAGTTTTTCCCTGAGGGCCACTGGAGTGTGAAGGGCCAAGACCCTTCAGGCAGTGTTTACGACCATGGAGCACTGTCTGAATCAAAAGCTGCTCTTCAGCCTTGCCAGCCTCAAAATGGGCTACAAACCGGAGGTATCCAAGTAAGTGGGTGCTTAAGGAAAGGCTGACCTCTCTGCTAAGCCTTCCTCATTTCTAAAATGGAGCACTCCTCGACTGCCCAACAGGGATGCTGTCAATGCCTATGACATGATTATTCCCACACAGATGTGAGCCCTGGAAGCAAGACAACATTTGCTGTCCCCAGCCGGGGGGCTGCGCCCCGCAACTCCTAACAAAGAGCTCCCATGCCTGCCCCTGGCACAGCCACAAATGTGCTCACAAAACCAAGGGCTGAGAGCCTGCCGGGTGTCATTTCAACGAAAGTACAGGGAGGCCCAAATCAGCTGGCAGAAGTTGCTGGAAAGCTCTGCCTTCATCGCCCCTCACTCTCTGCTTCTCCATAGGGGCTCCCAAAAAGCAGGGTGGCTTCTCCAGTGCTTGCAGTCAGCGTGGGGCCATACCCACCTCCTCACTCTTCCAGACAAAAAAATTGTGTCCAGCTCTTTTCTATTGGAAAGGTTTGTGTTTCAGTTCTCCTTACCATATTGATTATAAAATCTAACTTTTGACTTCTGTGATGTATTAAATACAAAACATTTAAAAATCTGGAAGGCTGTGGCAGAGGAGGAGAAATAATCAGGAAAGCGTGTGTACGAATGCTGAGATAATGTTTAAAGTAAACAGGAATCGAGGCCTATTTGTGGTACATCCTGTACAATAAAAGAGATTAAAAGATGATGTATTACCACCAAGACCTTATAGTATAAATGTGCAACTTCTAATAAAACTTTCTGCATTTCAGAGGCAGATTGTCTAAATCCTGAGACAGGCAAGTCACTGATGATGGCTGCAGGCAGAAGTGACTGACAAGAGCAGCCAAATTGCTTCCACTAAAGGACAGGAGTTTCACAAGGAGGTTTCAGAGCCCTCCAGAGCCTGCCCAGAAAGTCAGCACTGCCAGTCTCCCTGTGGATTTGGTGCCTGGATTTAATGGCATTGACTTGCCAGGAAAAGAGGGCAATGAGAGTAATTAAACAAAATAGAGAAGGGAAAAGCACAACAAGAATTAGTACAATGCTCAGGAAAAAATCCACATCCAGGGAAGCGATGCTATGTCCCTGGTAGTAGCAACCACACTCAGCAGCCAAGACCCAACACATCTGTCCCTGGGGCACTTTCCTTTTCTTTGGCATCATGATGGAGCAGGGGCACTGGGAGGCTGGCATGCTCATCCCTTCTGGTGACAGTGCAGCAGTGAAGCTGGGCCGGATCAGATTCACGCTGTGGCTCTTCTTAGCAGAGCCCCAGTTCCAGCACAGCTGCTGCCTGGCTGCTCCCGTTGCCAGCTGCTCACCAGCGAGGGCACGGGGCTGTGTCCCAGCTCTTGTCCCTTCTCCCCCAGCAGGGCACACAGGTCACAGCCAGGCTGCCACAATTACTGCTAGAGCTGCCACAGGAACAGGGACAACAGCACTGGGAGACAGCTACAGAAATTCAGACCTGCCATATGCTCCAAAGGATGAAGCCATTTCCACCCCAGGCTGCCTTCAATGCACAGCACATTTGTAGACACCTGGCTGCTCCTACCCAGCTGCTTGATGAAAACCTGAGAAAACCTCATCAGGCTGTAATGCCAGCTCTGGGAACAAAGTGTCCAGAAAACCTAGGCGGAGACTTCTTGCTGGTGACAGAAACGCGAGGGCGGATGCTCGCAGTGCAGGACGTCCCTTGCTAAAGGAGTTACTGTGGGTCCCAGCCTAACAGCCTGAGCTTCCCCAGACAGGTAGGTGCCTGCAACGAAGCATCCCTGTGGCCCCAGCATGCCAGCCTTCCCTGGGCTGTGGTGAGACATAAAGCAGAAATGGGCATTGGTGTGAAATGAAGTGACGGTGCAGGACACGCTGCCTCGCTCCGGGGTTTGTAATGAATGCCACTCATGCCTCTGCTCGTGACCACCCATCTTAACGGGCAGGCTCTTTGTGACAGGTTTTGTTGGTGAGAGCCACAGAGCTGCCGTGGGTTTAAAGATTCACCAGCTCTTTCTCATTCCCCACACCCCATAAATAGCATGTTTCTATTCTGACTTCAACGATTACAGCAGCTAGGGATTTTTGCGATTTCTGTGAAACTAGAAGTAAAAGCAACCTTCATTTGGACATAATCATGGAGGATTTCTTTTTAACAGTCCTTTTTATTGAAAAAACTCCACTTAAATTTCAGTGAGAGCATTGCTTTCCAGTAAGAATGCAAGCAAAATTGAAAGAAGTTTTTGAGTCGGGTTCACATGGTATTAATATGACTGAGGCACTTGTCAATGCATGGGTGGAAGCACTCACATCCCAGAGCAGGGGAGGATGTCACTTCTGGTTGCTCAGATGCAAGAGCTCCTCATCCACACCCTGCACCAGAGAACGAAGGACATGTAAACCCCTCCTCAAATCAGGTTCTTCACCCCAGACAAAAAGCTCACATCTTGAGCTCTGAAGGTCCAAGCACTGGCAGTGACAGTGGCCATTACATGTGCAGATGTGCTGCCTGTGTGTGCATGCGTGCTGTGGCACGTGTTGGCAAGTTATTCCTGCCATCCCTGTGGCTGAAGCACACTGAGCAGCTGCGTGGCAAAAGCAACACCGTGCCGAGAAACGCCGCAACAGAACGTGAGGTCTCTGGGCTCTGGGTGTGTATCCCTGGGTGTGCACACTCATGCTCCTGCTCCTCCTCAAGCCACTCACAACTAACCTCCCAAGGTCTCTTCCACCTGCATGTTACTGCACTTCAGGCCAGCTGAAAGGGGCTGCAAGACAAGTGCAAATCTGAAGAGGAAACCCACAGGCCCCAGTTTGAGGGCAGAAAAGAGAGATGTTTTCATCGGTGCTAACCTGCTCGCCTTGGCAACCCGCCACCAGATGAAGGAAACATACTGCTTCTCTCTTCTTTCATGAGAGGTTAAGGACTCCCCTCAGTGTGAGGCTGTGCACATCTCTGCAGTCATGCACCCCTGCAGCATCTGCTTTTATGTCCAACTTCACCTGCCTGCCCTTCAGCAGTTACTTTGGGAGGTGGCCCTTGAAAAAGAAGATCCAGCACTAACCAGGTTATGGATTATTAACATTCACAGAGCTAATCATCGAAAGGAGTTGTACAGACCCCTGATTGAAAGGGATGAAACTCCCACAGGATTAGACATGCTGCTTCTTTGCAGAGCAGAGCCTGGGGGTACCTAACCCAGCAGCAAACAGCCAGGCATCAGAGACAACCTCTATTGTCCTTTGCTGGCTGTGTGCAGGCAGTGGAGCCTGGCTGGGAGCTGGCAGAGCTCCCAGCCTGATGGGATGGTGAGAAGAGCCGGTCCCACCACTTGGAGGAGAAAAACCCAGTGCAGGAGGAGTGGGGAATTTCTGTGGAAATTCTGGCACAGACAGAAACTCCAAGACTGTCAGCTGGCAGAGTCAGAGAGCCCACCTGTAGGAACATGTTTTGCTGGACCAAGGAAGCAAAAGACAACCACTTGCCCCAAGAGAGGAGAGGCAGAGGAGAGCCCAAGAACTGGAAGAGCATCCCTTCCCATGGGGCCATGTAGCCTAATGGCACATAACACATAGCAGGGCTGCCTGGACTACCCACATGCACAGAAACATGGTAAGGAACAACAGTGAACACAGAGGTCTCAGAAGGCAGGTGGTGCAGTCCCAGTAAAGCCTTCCCCCGTAAATAATGATCCATGTTGGTCCCCAAGACGCCTTGGGGCTGCAAGCTGGCTGTTCTCTCCAGCCCATCAGCTCCCTGTTCTGGTGCTGGTGCATCAGTTTCTCCCTTCAAAGTGTCCCCTGAACCAACATGTGCCAATCACCCAGCTGTACCTGCAAACCCTGCTTTTTCCAGGCCCGCCACATGAAGCACACAGGCCTGTGGATGGGAAGCTGGGGAACAGCTCCAGCACCTCAACTGCACAGCTCCTCCATGAGGGAATATGATGGACTAGCTACTGCCTGAAAGCCCTGCTGATGTGCCTCAGACCTACCCCAAACAACATCCTTCTTTCAGTCCCGAGACATTCCTGGCAGCCAGGTCCAACTGAATTTCATAAGGACTCCAAAGCAATCCCTGGGTCTGCTGGTGGTGCTCCAGCAGTTTCCCTCCTGACACAGGGCAGGATTGAAGTCTCTGTGCTGAAAGGGCAACATGCAGCCATACACAAATGCCTTGAGGACCAGAGCTGCTCACTCTCTAAGCAACACTCATGTAGTCTGCAGAAACCTGGGGGAGCCCTATGGTCCTAAACACTCCTTGCTCAAATATAATCTAAAACCACTGATGAAGAAAGGGTACCTTCCGCCCCTCCCTAGACAAAAAACACAGCTGCATACCTTAAACCAAGTATCCTAGTGCTTTGTTTTTCCACATTTCTCTTCATTTTCTGTTACAATAAAGCATCTCAAGCAGCACTACCCCTCAAACTAAAACTGCAGGAAAAGGGTGGGGCTTTCTAACAGAGCTCAAACTGTGCGTTATTTGTGTAACCCTTTGAGGTGGAAGCCAGATCCTCAGCTGGTGTAAATGTGAGAGCTGGGCTGAAGCTAAGACAGCTTGGAGACTTCATAGCAGGGGAAGACTTTGCCTACCAAGTCCATCAGTACAAGATGCTCAGAGGGTGCCCTGCTGATAGCACCCTCCAAGGAGCAGCCACTTGGGATCACCACAAGCTTTGCACAGCGTATGCTGTGAGTTCACACCAGCTCTGGGGAAAAAACGCACCCTTTTGGGTCCTGTTCCTGAGGCTGCCACAGGGCTAGTGCCAGTCTGTGTGATGGACCTGGGGCTCATCATTTGTGATGTTAGGTTGCAGGAGCTACAAAACCTAAGGCTTTCACTGTCTCAGGTGCTGCATTTAATAGGAAACTGGGCAAATGCTGTTACCAGGAGTTCCAGCTATGAGGGCAGCAGAGCCTGCATGGCCCAGATCACAGCAAGTGCATTCCGTGTGTTTGCTCTCAGCTGTGTCCTTGTTTCACAGGAAGATGAAGCCACACGAGGAGCTGCCCTCTTGTTCGGAGCACAGCCTTTCACCACCACAGAAAGCTGTGGGCCTTTGCCATGGGCCAGGCAGTGCCTCTGCAGCCCCCTCTCCATTACACCCAGCCTCAGCCCATCGGCCATGGGGGCTGCAGTGCAGAAATCCCATCCTGTTCCTTCCACATGTTCAGCTTATGGCCACTGCTGGAATCCCACAAAGCTGCAAGCAGGTGGCTGTGGTGCTCCCCCAGCCCTTTTTCCCCTTGGCACAGGTGGGCTCAGAGCATCCCACAGCAGGGAGTTCCCCAGGGTGGCTCTGCATGGAGCCCACTAATTTCTTCTCCCAGTCAGTGTGCATATCCTTGCAATTTCATCTCACAAAGTGTATGTCAATTTACCAGACAGGGTAGAGTAGAAAGGAATGAACGGAAAAGTTTTCACAATGATCTTAGATATTTCACTTGACACCCATTAGCTTGCAGGCTAAATAATCCCATATATAAACTTTGTCTATCTCCTTACTCAGTTTTCTTCACCAAGACCTTTTCACTTTAAGCCTGAGGGATGACAGAGGAAGGCAAGAAGTAATGTTTCACACAGGCTTCTAAACAAAATAATCTGGAAACTATTACAGTAATGTGAAACTGCCTTATTGTGTTTCTACTGATCCCCTCTGAACAGGTTTAAAGAATTATTGGGGTGATTATTGGGGTGAGACCACATGTTTCAACAGCTAACATGAATGTGGAAATATAAATGTGCTGCTCCTCCAGGCATTACCAGCAAGTGATCTCAAGGCGCACACCCTACCCTTAGAAACCTTTGTGTTCTGAGACCCCAGGACACAGAAGCAAATGAAAGCAGGGAGAAGGGGGGAGGGAGCTCTTACAAAACTAATTGTGCAAAAATACGACTTTCTTACCCACCTGCTGCCTAAGAATGAACTCTGCACCTTGCTAGTATTGGTTCTAACAAAAGTGTGTCTTTTCTTGACCTGTAAGATTAAGGGCTTCCCTGGAAAACCACTCAGGCGGCATAAATATTGAGAATATGCGACTTGGGGATCCAAGCTGCTCTAAGTGCTTTTGCAGGCAGAGGAAATGCGCAGCACGAGAATGAGCAGCCTCCAGTAAAGGACTAAGTGAAAGAGGAGTTCAATTATGACTAACCAGACCCAAGCACTAAAAGCATTTGCCCAACATCACCCTCATTAGATTAAAATGCTGCTCTCTTCCACAGTGGAGACTGTTAAATGAGCTCAGGTCATACCAGAGACTCACGACCTCCATGAGCATGCTACCACTTCTTGGTGCAGAGACAGACATTCCCAGCTTTTCCTACAAATAACCATGAGCTACTCAGTCAAACTGTGCCATCCTCTCCTTGCCCATCCTTTGGGGACACTTTCTGCCAAGGACATGCCTGTGCATGTTAATTGCACAGAGGGTTTTAAAGATGAGGTGTGGGACCTGCAGACCTAATTCTGGAGATGAGGACGTGCAGGAACTGGAACAAGGAAGGAGAGCAGGGCTGCAGGGAGCTGGCTGGAGCAGCCAGAGGACGTCTCCAATACAGACAGGCTCCAGATCCATGCCCTGCTCAGACCATCCATGCCAACCTAGTCCATGAATGAGGGATCCCATCAAATAACTGCATCTGCTTGGGCTTCTCTTGACACACCCCATGGATGTCCCCACAGAGACGTGGTTATTCTTTTCTAACTGGTTCTCTCACAGGGGGAAAGACATTGCCTCTCCTTCAGAACAGATGGCAAGGTGGCATGGGGCAAATGGCACCACTGGGGACTGGGACTTTTCTTCCCTGTCACACTGGTGCCTCCCAGTGTGAGCTAAAGCAAAGTAACCCCCATAGCTCCAGCAGAGGCAGCCAGGAGAGCTGAGATAAAACCAGACAAGGGGCTGCAGCCCCTTCCACAGCAAAGCGGAGAGCGATGGGGTCAGCAGCAGCACTCCCTGAAACTGCAGCACACCTCCCTGCTCTCCCTTGAGCCTCTTAGGAATGGTTCACAATGCAAACTGCAGACACCTGAGGAACTACAGCCTGCTCCAGCATCACAGCTCAATTTTTCAGTGTTTGAGGTGCAGAGGACCTTTGCAAAGGCGATGTGAGACATGAACATTGCAGCCAGGTTCGTGCTGGTGCCCACATGTGCACCTGATGTGCACAAGCCCTGAAACTGGGCACACACCTCCTGCGTGCACATGCATGGAGGAGACATGAACGCACCCAGCTAGATACCATGACATTGTTTGTATTCATTTACTGTAACATTTTGTCCTCGGGACTGAAATTTATCTCACCTATTTTTAGACATGTCCAATGTAGATGACTGCATCTATGCTAGTTAATTCCTTTTGCAGTCACAGGGCTGCTCAGCCTCATCTCCTCTCGTGCTGTGCAGGCAGGTCTCACATACAGTGTGTTCTGCAGGGGCCTGTTTCTCCCCACAGAAGGAGGCTGGCTCAGATCTAGCTATATGCCACAAATCCCACCCCAGTCACTCATCATTAAGTACTTTTAAAGTCTTGTCCAAGCTCTCCTCTCTTCCCCCTGCCTTTTCATGTCAGCCTTGCATGATGCCTTCTTCCACTACTTTTTCACAATGCAACTTTTCACGTGATTTTTCCCTCCACGTTGCTCCTTTTCCATCTCCTGATCAGATTTTGCATTCCGTTTCTCCCATACTTCCCATTCTGCCTCCACCCCTTGGCACCCGCCTCTCTCTCGCTCTTCTGCCATCACCCAGAACCCGACACAGTTGGACACAACTCCCAGTAAAAGCAGCTCCCTCAACCTCTGCCCTCATCC
>NW_008237239.1:22541466-22556407 GCF_000691975.1 Corvus brachyrhynchos | reverse complement strand
CCCCCCCCCCCCCCTCGCCCCCCGCCTCTCTCTCGCTCTTCTGCCATCACCCAGAACCCGACACAGTTGGACACAACTCCCAGTAAAAGCAGCTCCATCAACCTCTGCCCTCATCCTCACGGGACACTGCCCCACCACAGCTCTGCCGCCCCTGCACCCCACCTTGGAGCACCCACACACTTCCCCTCGCCCCCAAGCTCACCACCACTGTGCCCCTGGGGCTGTCCCCACGTCCCCTCCCACACCCCCATGGGCTCACCCCACACAGCTCCACGCCGCCATCCCGGCTCTGCCCGGCCTCCCCCGGGCGCTGCTCCGCTCTGCGCACCGTGGGATGCCGCAAGGACGTGTACGATTTACACGTGGCTAGAGCAGATTCCCAGATGGCTTCATAGCTTCCCTTGTATTCTCTTTAGTCTTCCTGGCCCCCGCGGTCATTTCCCTTTTCCACCTGCCTTTCCCCTTCCTGCCTGCCTTATCTCTCTCTCCTGGCCCTGCTCTCCCACGCCGCGCCACTCCCGCCCCACGGCCGCCCCGTCCCACTGGCCACAGGCACCCCCCGTGCACCCCTTGCTCCCTGCACTCACGGCATCGTCTCCACTCTGCAGCTCAGACCATCCTTTGCCTGGCTGCAACGTGAGTGTTGCAAGAGGAGGACAGCTGAAAAGACAATCAGTGAAAAACCGGGGAGCGTCTGCAGCTCAGCTTGACAGAATCCTGGAGAAAATCGTGTCAGAAAGGAATCGTGCTCTAGTTCCAGCCAGAGCATGTGACGGGACCGAAAACTCTTTGTATGCCTCTGAGAGATCAACTAAAGGCAAAAAAGTGTGACATGATGGCAGAGGAGAGAGGTGGAATGTAGCACTAAGGGGAGGAAGGAGAAAAAGGAAAAAAGTAAACAGGAAAAAACAGGTAGATTCTTAGAGCCATTTCACATGCTTTTTTAAAAGTTGCACTTCCTTTGAATTATCTGTGCTGGAGATATTTTCAACCCAGCTCCACTTCCCTTGAAAGATTCATCTGGCATGCATTCAGCTCTCAGATGAACTTGCAAAACATGAAAGGAGCTGCAAGTGTCACTAAAATGTAGGATCAGCCACAGTTCTGAGATTGAAAACTGTACATCTTCCTCCTTGACAGCAAAATGTTGTCTCTTGTTCTCTCCCTCACTCCTCACCTGCTCTGACTTCTCCACGCCCAACTCCCAATAAAAGCAAGTTTATTTTTCCTCCAAATGGTACGGTAGGCATTTCAAAATTACGTAGGATCCTGATCAAATTATCTCTTAACTCATCTGGAATCTGATCAAAGGACACCAAGGGAAAGCCTTCCGCTTCACCCCTGGGTGCACATTATGCACATCATCAAAAAGAAATGTTCTGTTTGCTTACAGAAAGAGCAGTAGCAGACTCAAGTCCCCTTGGCATGAACAACAGCCCTGACTTAGGAAGAGAAACTGCAGTAATTTCAAAATTGTTGACTGCACTTTCACAGAGTGCACTCAAACCGCTTTTTCCATTGATCTGATGACCCTGGTTACTCAAACAGCTCCTCAGCCTACTTCCTGTTCTGCTGGAGAGCTCAGCAGCCCTGCTAAGAAACAGAGGGAAAAAACCCCAAAATCTAACTTTATTCTGAGGTCATCAGAAATAGCTCTGGTGGATGGTTCCTATTTTTGTTCCAAAAATGTATTTATAACTTCACTGCCATCAGAGGGCACAGCAATGTGACCTGTCCTGCTCCCTGAGCTGCCAGTTCAGCACAGTTGGTGAGCTGAGACCATGTACCACTGCCAACAGGTCCTTGTCTCTGAGCACAGGGAAAACTCAGTCTTTGTGCCACATTTTGTTGCTGTGATTTCAGATCCCTTGAAGGAGCCAGATGGGAGGGCGATGTTGCAATGCGGGCAGCTCTCCATGGTCTAGCCATTTATATAAACAATGCACTTAACCCAGCCATCTGTGGTTCGTGTTATTCTTACTCTGGATCAAATTTATCCATTGTGCAAGCCCACCAGACTCAGCAGAGCTACAACAGAGTTGATTTGGCCCAATCTGATTCCAGTCTTGCAGCTAAAACAAAGCGATGTTCTAGGATACTGACTCTTCTCCATAAAGGTGACAGGGAAGTGTAGTTCAATTTTGCTGACCCTGGTTCCTGCAGTAGCAAAAGAAGACAGCAAGGGACCAGCAGACAGCAGCAAATAAACTCTTGCCAGTGAGATCAGCTGGAGCTGCCACTGCAAAATCTGCCACTGAGCCTACACCTGGAGTCTCCCTTGCTTTTCCAAAAATCACAGCATATTTTTTAGATTAGTGGTGAAATCTGTGGCTTATCATCACCCAATACAAAAATTAGGGGTTTAAAGGGATTAGCAGGTATTTTCAAAAGTATTCTGTCTTTGGAGAATTTATTCCCCAAAGTTCTTACACTCACTGAGACATTAAGTGCCATCACATTGTTAGTGTTTCCTGTGCCAGAGCTTGCTTCTCAAATCCCCACTTGCTACAATAAACACTGACACCAAGTAATAACATTCAGTACGTGTGTTGCAATGTGTGCTATGTTACAGCTGGCCACGCTGTCTAAAACTGACTTGCAATTTAATTCCCAAGCAAGCAACTTCATTGTGCAGTATATGGAAAATGTTGCTGCTATGCAAACCTCTGTTTTCTGACAATAGCCAGTAAAGCCGCTTTCCTCCTTCAATTTTATACCCTGGAAATATTCGGATTCTGTTTGTTACGTCACCAGTAGTTCTAGCTAGCTTTCCAAAGGCAACTGCTGTCCAGAAGACCATCTGCATGTGGTATGCAACCTTCAGAACTGCTATCCTGGCGTGATTTCACTGAAGTCAACCCTGCAGATGGAGCACCTGGGAACAGCCCACCACCTGGAATGGGACACACACAATGCCCAGGCCTTTGCTCTGAGGATTAATTCCCTTTAAACACGTAATAGCTCTAAGAGCATGCTAAAAAGAAGAATATACTTGCCTTCTTCCCCATGGGGGAGCAAAGACACGTACCTATCAGCTAGAAAGGGGAAAAATGAACACTGCAGCATCTTAATTCAAGAGGCAAACTGGGGAACACGTCAGCGTATCTGATGAGAGTAAATTGAAATCCAAATACCATTAGAGCTGCTAGAGAACGCTTGGCATCACTTCACACAGCACCTCTGCATCATCCAATGACAATGTGGTTTGGGATGGTTCAACAACCCTGCCTGGTATTTTCTGGGACCTATCACATACTAAGATTCCTTGCTGAAAAATGTATACAACCTTCCACAAATTGTCGAAATACAGTTGCTCAGTTGGAAAGTTCCTGCCTCCTCACTTTAACATAATCAAAGCTGTACTCCCATCTCCTGGCAGCTGCTTGTGTCACAGATCTATGAATCACTTCTACCTGTAGAAAAAGTGATTAGTTTTCAAATTGTGTTTTATATAAACCATTGACAGGGAAGGAGTGTGGGCCCTCTTGTGCAGTTTGTATGGTCCTTGCTCTTCAGTGACCACCTGTATCTCTTCCTGCACCCCTACCTCTGGATTCAGCTGGGAGAGGACTTTGAGTTTTGGTGGGGATGCAAGAGTCGAACACCACCTGCCCTCCCAGGCCTCACAACACGCATGCAAACAGGAAGGCAGATTTTGCTGTAGTTGTGTATGGGCTTTTTGTCTCAGCTGGGGCGGGGAGGGAGCGCTGGCGTTCTCCGATTGTTCCAGGAAAGCTGAATCGGCTTACGGCTCTGCCCTCCTGGCCTTTCTTTCCATTCAGCCCCATTCTCGACCCAGAGAAGCAGCTCTTTCAACAGCCCCTTTGCCCACTCCTGCAGTTTGAACGTGAGCTCTGCCTTGTTCTCACAGCCCCCAGCTCTTGCAGTCATCACGTAGCTGAGACTCCAAGTTTTCATTTTTAAAAAGAAAGTACATTTCTAGGCTTCTGCTTTGCAGAGAACAGATTGAAAAATTGTCCCAAGTGTGACTTATAGGCATGGAAGCCAGGAAAACAATCGAACAAGCCCAGCACTTCCAAAAAACCTGAAACATTTGGTGGTTTTTAAGGCAATCCTCATTGTTTTCTGGGAGAGCTTGAGTTGTCAGTGTTTGAACAGTAACTGCACAGTCAAGGGAACTGCATCACCAATGCACTCATTGGCCTTCATTCCTCACCCCACTACGGGCATGAATCCCTCCCCTCTCCACTGCTGGGGGACCCTGAGCCACCACAGAAAGTATCAGAGCCATCCCAGCAGGAAGTACAGCCTGCTCTCATGCTTGGCCACTGCCAGCCCCTCTCCTCTATCATAAAAACCTTCGTATCCTGTCCACACTATGAGATCCATCTTTCAGCAACACTAAAATTACAGCGGGCCAGAAAAATGCTTACAAATCTGCCTGTTTCAGGTAAAACCCAGGATTGTCCCACAAATGGAAAAGGTCTTTCCTATGGCCCCTGCCCTAAAGGGGCTTATGTTAAGAAGTTTGCCATCCCACACTGCAGCATCTATTCTCTCCCTCTTTTGTGCCCAAACCCTCCCAAGGCACGGTGGAGAGGGGCACAGGAGACAGTGAAAGTAAATCTCAGCAAAGGAGGCTCCACTCAGTCACCAAGGGATGAGGAAATGGCACAATGTGCCTCAGCCAGACAGAAAACACAACAGGGAACAGTAAACTCGACTGTGGCTCATCGTACAGCAAACACGTGTGTTCCTTCCCTTCTGCCCGAGGAAACTCTGCGGCACGTTTTGGCTACAGCAAAGTCATTACCAGCTATTTGCTCATTTTCCTTTAATGAATCAGTTGAATGAGACCAGTGTGAGTGTCGGGGGAGTGAAAGTCTGTCATTCAGCTGTCTGCAAACCCCGACTTCCCTGAAGATTTCTAGATCAGATTTCAGGGCCTCAGGAGTTTGGGTTATTTTTCTAAATGAGGTTCGACACTGCATCTTTCGGGGAAGATGCCAGTTATCTACAAAACCTACAGCTCTTATTAATTTGATACCACAGGTTTCAGTCTGAATCACAGCAATGTGTGGTTGACCTCAGATTAAACTAAAGCTCTTGCTCCAAGGCATTAGACTTAAGGGTTGGCCAGCATGGAAGCTGGATGCAGAGCTCAATCAAAAAACTAGCGGAGAGGAGATGTTCAGGTTGGGCTGGACACAGCTAAAATCATGGGGCTTGAAAGGAAAACTCCAAAATGTCTCGTCTGGAGCCCAAGCAAAAGGAGGTGTTTCATTTCAGGTTATGTAAGTCCTAAAAAACCTTTTCTCTTCTCTTCTCTCAATGTGTTTTAGTGGTGAGGTCAACTTTTAAGTGAAAAATGCCATTTTGAATCAATCTACATTTCTAATGCGTGCAAAACATAAACAAACCATTCCCAAAATGAAACAGTTCATTCTGAAAGTGTCAGAATGACACGCACTGCTATTTTTAACATCCGTCCTTCTTCCCCCACCTCTGTATTTTTTTCTAGGCCAGAACTATTCAGAAAATGTGTTTGAATTTGTGAATCATTTTGACTCCCCCTCTCCCCTGACATTTGCTGGAAAATCTATTCTCTGCCAAAAAACTGTTCTTCCAGATCCAGCCAGCTCCTACAATCTCCTGTCCTGCCAGGGTTTGTCTGGATCGGTCTGAGGTCTGACTGCCCAGGGGACACAGCATGGATGGTCCAAAGGAAGAGTGGGCCAGGAGGGCAAACCTCAGCCTCTGTCCAGGCAGTGATGGGCTCTGAAAAAGCTCTGAGTCCCCCTCTCTTGAGATTGAACCAAGAGTCGGGCTCCAACAGAGGCCACCAGGCAGAGGGAGTTCCTCATCAAGCTGTGGCTTCCAGATGTGAGGGGAGTGCTTAGAGTTTTGGTTCTCTTGGAACATTCAAAGCCAGGTCCCTGAAGGTTAAGCGGGTGTACCATGGGGACTTGGAGCTGTCTCTTATCAAGGTGACAGAAATTTTAGCTTTGGATTCAGTCAAGACACGACAGCTCTGAGGCTTGCAATGCAATGTAGAGGTTTGATTCTTCGCAGCCTTGGTGATTCCTAGAACCATTTATGCCTTTGCAGTGCAAGTGTAAATGTTACCGCTCCCATTTATGAGTGTTTTGCTCCTACCCTGAAACTTTTACCAAGTGGAAAACTTGGATCTCTTTCAGTCCTCACATTCAAGCTATCTGTAAGTCTTGCAGATTTTTTCAGGATAGCATCCCTAACAGAGTCTTTCCAGCCTACCCACCCAACTAAAATTCACCTTCTGGGCTCATCACATCATACCCCAACTTCACATCTCAACAGCCTTGGCTCTGCAAAGATCCATCGAAATCACTGCTGAAAGAACGCTTTTTGAATCTATCATTTGGCCCCTCTGTGGCCCTCAGCCTCCCTACCTTGATTCCTTCTCCTGAGGTGCATGTCTAAGCTCCTTGGCTTTTCTTTCAAGACTGTGATTTGTTCTATTCCCATCACTTCTTATTTCAGCGCTGAAAGGTCAACTCCTGCGTATGCTCAAGCATGAGATCAGCCTATATTAAACAGGCTCCTCTGAGCTTTCTCCCTTCTGGGAAGGGTTCCCATCCACCAGAACAAACCTGGAATCTGGAACTGCCTCCTGAGCCACCCAAATGCTCAAAAACCAAATATGAGAGAGCTGGTTGGGATGTACGATACAGGGAAGACAGTAACAGACTAGGTGGCATCATGCTACCTCTGCATTTCCCTCTCATTACCAGCCCAGCATCTGGTCAATGTTTTGGTCACTTGTGACCACCTGGACTCCTCTGCTGCTTTTCTTGGCTCAGAAAAGCCATTCCAGCAACACAGGGTAACATGAGAAAACAGAGACCTGAGGAGAGAGGCCAAGTCCGTTCTCGAGGTGAGACATAGATGAGGGGCTGCTAATGGAGGAGCTGAGCTACAGTCCTGGCTTCAGACCATTTGTTTCAACCTGCTGTGCAAGGTGGCTTCCATGAGAGCCAGACAACATCCCTCCTCTGAGAGAGTCTCGTTCAGTTTGGAGCTGCTTTTCTAAAAGCTCATCTCAAATGTCTGAACTTTACACAATTTTTTTGTCAGCGATGGTACATCTTGCTCAAAAGCTGTGACACGCACTGTTTGCGTGTGAAGGTGGGAATGTGACATCCAGCACGGCGACTCTGTTCGCTTTGCAAAAAGATCAAGGTTAGTTCCCACTCCACTAAAAGCACGGAAGGGAAACACAGGATTTGTCAAGCAGAGATAAACTGAATTGAGAACATTTTATACACAAATTCCTAGGAGAAGGTTAAAACAATGGAGCTGGGAGAGTACACTTGTCAAGGTTTTTTCAAACAATCCTTTTTCACGTATTCTTTTAAAATACAACAGTAATTCAGGTGGATAGAGATAAGCCACCGTTCTAAAATCTCTTTCCTTTGTTTCCTTTCTGGCAGCCCTGGTCTCCACCCCAGCAAGACATTCCTCCCACGAACCCCAGGGTGGAGGGCTGTCAGCTCTAAGTAAATATGGCTCCAAGGAGAGAGATAATAATTAATACCCTCTTTCTGAAGCGGCTTGGCAATTACAATTCCAAGTGCCTCCTACTCCTGTGACCACATGCCTTGCTTCCAGGGTGTATCTATTAACGGCAGCCCAAGACTACTTAGAGTTGCTGCCCAGAGGTGCAGCTGTGTGCCAGTCCCTGGCAAGAGCACGATGAGATGCTGGGACTCAAAGGCCAGTGTGGCAACGCCCATCTCTTCTCCTCCCACTTGGGAGGCACTGCCCGTCCCTTCTCCTGCTGCCATGACAAGCACCTACCCGGGCTGTGCACGCTTGCTGTTATCCCACACTTCATCTGCAAAAGCACCCAGAGGTGGGAATGCCACCCTGGGGCCTTTCGTGGTCACTTTGTGTGGGTACTCAGGGCAGAACCAGGTACGGGGTGATGCTGAACTGGCCTCAGTGGAGTTAAACTGATGCTGTACAGGCATGGATTAAAAAAAAGGAATTTGGCTCCATTTCAGAGTTCAAAGAAATACTTGAGCCTATGGGCACTAATTCAGGCTCATCTCTAATTATATCCCAAGTTCAGCTTTTAAAACCAGTTCTTTAGTCCTCAGTAAGGGTCACTTCGCAGTTGTTATTACAGTTTCTTGCCAATCTGTTGTTGGATTTTCCACTTGACATTATTAAGGGATTAAGTTGTTTGTCTCATCATCTTTTATCTGTCCTGTTCAGTTTCCTAAGAACAGACTTTAGCCACACGAGAGAAGATAGGAGGGAAAAAAAGCCCAACATTTTCAAGATATAATCATGGTTTGGGATTTGCCATTATTATTGTTTAAATTTATTACTTTGGATATGTAAACTTTGCTGACTCCTTTAATCTGGAATGTATTAAAGAAAGCATTAGGCATTACAACAAGTCATTGGATTACACTGCCCCCATTCAGCTACAGCTGTGGAAGAAATATATAACAGGAGATCCCGTGGAGTTATACATTTCAGACTGAGCTCATCAATTGCCATAGAGAAGACAAAAACAAATGTAGCTGAGTCTGGAAAGAATGTTGCTAAAATTGGAGAAACATTTAATGTGAGTAGCCTAGGGGTGCAATAACTTTGCCTGTAATTTAACAAAACCCACCCACATAAAACATACCAAGAGAGATTACAGATTGGACTCTCTCATCTGCAGTCTGCCAAGAAAGCAAACCTGACTTTTTTCCCCTTCCTGCAGATGCAGGTTTAAATGGTCCCTGCAGAGTGTTAAATATATATTACCCATAACAGCAACCATATTACATTTGGACACGGTGCTAATTCTCCAACTGGCTGCTCTGTACCTTGCCTGCAGTGGGAGGATACCCCTGGATAACTCATGGAGCTTGCAGCTGCCAGCAGAGCAATTCCTATGGTCCACATGGTGAGAAGGAGCCTACTCACCTCCCCCTCACTCCCACCCCTTCTTGGAGCCCTGGTCCCCTCTCTTTTGAGGGGTACTTAAGTACCCATTTAATCAAACTGTTTTGAACGCGTTTCGCTCAATGGAATAAAAGCTATTCCTACGCCTTCCCAAAACGCAGGTCTGCAACCAACAAGGTTCAGTGGTGAGCTGAAGGCCAGCCTTGGCTCCTACCCTTCTCCCGAGTGGCAGGGATCAGAGATTGTTTAGCAAGAAACGAGAGAAAAACACCCAACCCTAAAACACAGTTTCCAAAAAGCCTCCCCGCAGATCTTTCCATTTACAAACCTCCTGTCCCCAAAGGCTCTGAGGCACCGTACCTATGAACGGGCAAACCCCCCCCAGGGACTGCATCTCTGGTTCATTTATTCAGCTTAAGGTTGGATTTGCCACAAGATGTAACTGGATACATGCAGGAGCGAGCAAGGCGAAAAACGATCAAGGACCAAACCTGCAGCATGCTCCTGCTGGCTTCAGCGGAGCTACAACAGCTTTTATCAGCGTTTTATCTGACCCTAACAAAAGGAGCCAATTGTTTAGCAAAGGAAGAGGGTTCTTTGATTCTATCTTGCTGCAGATGAATTGCCCAAGCAAGGGCAAAGGGACAGGAAGCGAAGGGGGAGGAGAAGGAGCTGATGCTGAAGGTAGGTGCTGCCATTGCTCAGCCCTTGCTAAACAGCCCCTTCTGCAAACGCTGATGGGGTGGGAGGAAAGAGTTGTGCCACCTCCTTGCCATAGCCATTCGACCAAAATGTTGTGCTGGTTACTCTTGGTGTTGATATATTGGTCCTCATTCCGGCTGAAGGGAGTTCTGTGACAGTGAAGACTGCAGGCCCCATGAGACCTCCCTCTGCTTTGCATAGTACAGGAACGCTATTGTCCAAGATCCCAAGTGCAAGACTTAAAATCAAGGATGAAACCCTGCGCAAAATTCACATCAATTCAGCGAGGTCCACGCCACAGCAACCCCAGGTGCCAACCTCTCTGCAAATCAAGTGTGTGAAGCAAATGTGAAGAGACAACCTGATTCTGTCCTTTGAATCAGACTCATTAAAATGTCTGTTGGCATGTCCCTTCAGAGCACATCTATGTCTTTCACAGAGACGAGGGATGCCTTACTATTACTTAAAACCACAACAGTGCAGAATGCTAATGAAGTTCCTGTTGTGTAGCACTGATCAGATAATACACTGTACTGCTTACAAGTAGTTGTAAGTGCTAAGCACTTGTTGTTTTACCCCCTAGTTCTCCTTCCAAAAGCAATCCTTGTGTTTTGCCCAGAAACAAATCTTGTATCTGAAAGAAGAATTGAATTCCTTCTACTGGCTGTCCCTTTTCCCATGTCATTAATGAAAAGACCTTTCTTTACTATAAAAAAAAAATCACTTCTTTCTTTTCATGGCTGAAATGTATGAAAAGACTGAAATAAATACTGAGAGAGGGAGAAGTCTAACATAGGTCTTAGCAGCCTGCAGCAGCTCCTGACTCCAACATTGCCCATCTCTAAGAAATTAAGGTCAGAAACCACTCTGTAAACACAACGCATGGCTGACTGAGGCAGTGAGGATCTCCACAGGCACACAGCCGTGACAGCAGCTTTGGGGCGAACTCCCACCGTGCCTGGGAAAGAAGGAGTTGCAGTCTACATTTTCCAAAGGCTTCCACCAATTCCGAGCACATTCACAGTGTGCACACTGGACTGCAACTTGCAGCTGGAGACCCCGAATATACCCACGCTGAAAGGCACTGCTGCATGATCATCCTGTTACAAAGCATGCCAAATTTTGCTGCCTAAACACAGATTAAAACTCCAGATCACAGGCACTTGCTTTTGGACCTCAGACTGGATCAGCTTCCCGAACTACTTGAAGCCTTTGTGCAGGCTATGCATGACCTGGGTTTTTATGTGTAGGAGTAAGAATGAAATTCCAATAAATTTTATAGAAGACATTCATGAGTACTTTAGAAATAGATTCCTCTGTCTTAAAGCACACTCTTGAACTAGTTGTCAAGATTCCATTAGAGTTACAGAGAAGAGAGATACCTTAGGAGAACCCTGGGATGCCTGAGGAGACACCCAGCAAGGCTAAGCAAGATGAATGCCATAAAAGGGCCATTTCAAGTGACCCATCAAGTCTGGAAGCCCGCATTCCCCAAAAAGTCACATTTAAGAACAGGGATTAGGCTGCAAAGTTACTCAGTGATTTGAAAATGTTAACATTTAGTTTTGACTGTCTGTTAAATATTAACATATCTTAGAAAGCTTGGCTGGGCTTCATTGGAAGAAAGCAGGTCAAATTTACTGCACAAATTTACCTACCAGTATAAACATTATAATCTTCTAACCATTACAGAAGACTAATCTTAGCTGAAGCGACATTTAATGTCATACATAGATGCCATTATTTCTGTAGTGAGCTAGAACAGAATTACATGTAAAGAAAACATTAGCTCAGCAGTGGCTTTTAGCCATCGCATGGCACGTGAGAGCTCAGTGCTGCACTAGTATTTTCTTCACATGCAAATCTGTCCTAACACATTATAGAAATAACATGGAAAACATGAGACGTGTGCTGACTACAGTTTGGGTTTTGTCATTGCAAGCCTCTAAAAAGGTGAAGACGAAACTCAGAAGTTTCCACTGATCCGTGAAATTCACTTTGCGGACATTCAGCTTTCCACCCGAAGGATCCAAACAGGCAAGCTCCCGACATCCTGCAATTCCCACCAGAAGAGGTGGAAATCTGTCTCTTTCCAGAGCTGGGGACCGTAAAGATGATAGGCCTAATGTTTGTTCTTCCTGCACCTCAGAAATATGGTGGTTTTATTTTTCCACTTTTATGGATGCTTTCAGTGTGAAATTTTTTTGAGATACAAAATATGCAAGAGACAGCAGCTGTACTAGCAAGTAAGGCCCTCTGTGAAAAGGATCTGCTATGTGCCATGTAATTCCTGCCCCATCAATCATGGAGAATGTGCACAGAGAAGAAACCCTTCCCAATGAGCTTAAAAGTGCTGATGAAGACAGACTTGAAGTAGCACCATGTGTCTCTCATTCGATTATGGCAGCATCTTCACTTAGCCTCCGTGGGTGGGAGCCCATAAAAAGCTGCTTATTCCCTGAAAAGGTCACGTGAGTAGGTAGAGGATAAGCTACGGAATAGGGAGTGATGCTTTGTGAAGCCCCTGGAGTGCACAGCCTCCATCCCCAAAGAGCCTGAAGCTCTGCCCAGTCCGCCGAGCACCGGCGTGTCCTCATCTCATCCCAGCAGGTAGAACATGCTGTGCTGTCAGGTCTGCTGAGCGTGGTGTTCTGAAAAGGGGAAACACAGAGGTGTCCACCTCATTCCCCTCTCCCCCCTAGTCCTCCCACAGCAGGGGGACTCCATCCTTTGGCAGCTTACCATATGTGCTAAGCACCTTCCCTGGTCAATGATGTGCATTACTAAAAGAACAGTCGCTCTTCTGAGTAAGCCAGCGGGGCCCTAATACACCAGACATTATATTGATACTAAATCAGAGATACCACTCACAAGCTCACAAGCTTAGGAGCTTTTAAGACAAACACAGTGGGAGTAAGCAGTAAAACACATAAACACAGTTGGCATAAAGATATATATTCACAGATATATTGCATGTATCACCATAGCCATGTGGTCGTGGTTTTTGTTACAAGGAGACTTCCTGATCACAGCAACAGCTTGGAAAGGGAATGAAAGCATATTTAATTTGATTGAGTTTTATAGGAACAAATCAGGACTCCTGTTGTCAGCTTATGCCTTGGAACATCTCAAACAGAAACAAGCAAAGGTCCCAGAGGCCCTTGGCTGACACTAACCCTATCTAAACTTGGCTCCTTTCAGGACTGCACTAACAGCCCTTTGTGAGTCAAACAAATAAATCAATTAAAAGAATGCCTGTCATCACCACTGCCATTGGCTTTGTCCAAAAGTTCTTGCCATTTTGCACAGGTTAATGGAAGTCTCTTAATTCTGAGAAATCTACCCGGCCTGCTGAAAGGAGCAGAAGTTTCACAGTGTACCAAGTCCCTTGATTACTATTCTGCTGTACATCCTCGTGTTTCCACAGCGGCTGTGGGAAAGCCAGGGAGAGGAACACTGCAGTGTCTTGCATTGTTTTTCCAGGAAGGAGTTCTTTTCCCCCCTGACATGTCATTTTTCTATAGTACATGCTTGCTTGCACAATTTCTGCCTTTCCCCCCACTTGTCTGTTGCTTTGTCTCTAGTTGCCGAGGAGTTGACAAACTGGGGAATTTAGGTCACTGACAAGGACTCACTAATGACCAGCTTTGGAGTATCTTTTGCTTAAGGGGCACAGCCAGCTTCCAAGAGCGGGACAAGCCTCCTGCTGCAGAGTACACCCTGGTTATCAGCTCTCCCTTGAGAAGAGTCAACAGAGTCTCTCATCAAAACATCAAAACTCACACTGCTGTTTTTCCAGTCAAGAAGTCAGCAGGAGTCCCAGCTAGAATGTATCTTATTTTAGGTGTGAAATCTCCTCAGGAGGCTGGGCTGCCATTTCAGGCTACCTGTGCCCCTCAGAACCTGGAACAAAGGAGCACCTTCCCACTCCCCTACACACCCAACCTGTGTGATCAGCCAGGAAGGGAGAAATTCTCCCCCTCAGCATGAGAGACAGTGATGGAGGCAGGTGCCTTCCAACAGTCGCTGCATCCTCCTGCCTCAGGTGGTTGGTGAGCAGAGGCATCAGTTCCTTCCCCAAACTGCCCGTGTTGGTCACAGGGGGTGTGCAGAGAGTACTCCCCTGCGGCATTTCCAAACCACAGTGTCCCCATCCCAACACGCTGCCTGGACAGCCCGTCCCTCCCACACAGCCCAAGAAGTGTAATCGCTCGAGTGTCTCTGAGACCTTGCAAGCATCAATAAACAAGCGTGGGGTTTCTCTGGCAGCAGCCCACAGCCCGGGGAAAGCCACAGCTGCAAAAGCCCTTACGTGGAAGTTTACTCAGGCCTTAAGTGGATTTGCAATGAGACAACAGCAAAACGTCACGTTGCTCTTACTGTCACTGCACTTCACAAATCTGCCACCATGGCAGTGTCACTGTTCCCCAGTGCTGTGCAGCCCAGTGATCACCAGAGCACTCCAGGGACAGGGAAAGCACTGAGCAAACTGTGTCAAACAGAGGCAGAGCCCGTTTCAGTCACAGAGCTGCTCCAGGTCACGGTGTCCAAAAATGCAGCCACAATACCTCCCTCCCTTTCACTTGGCAACATCCTTTTCTTACTGGCCAATTTTCAGGCCTGAACACAAACAAAGTTTCCTACCTGCAGTACAAATGGAGGACGAGTCCATGCCAGCTGGAGGGATCTGCCTGTTTCCCCAGTATGTCAGGAGGAACTACAATAGACAGCCGGACATCCCTAACAGATCTGCTAAGCCAGACGGCCTCCAGAAAGGAAGGGCAGGAGCAGGCCTGCTGTTTATCAAATCTGTAAACATGCTATGTGGGATGTGCTGCACAGGCTGTATCTGCAGCAAGAGCTGCTTCCCTGCCGCTCGTCATTACCTCTGCTCCAGGTACAAGCACCTCCCCTGCGCCAGCAGCACCCAGCGCAGACGGGCAGGGCTCTCTGCCAGCCCAGGGTTGATCTACTCAACCCAGAGGCACCTTGTTGGTTTCCCTCGGCTGAGGTCTCCCAAGATTTGACTAAAAGCACGAGTTGTGGAGAGAGCTTCTCACACATTCTCCCTCATTACACAACTCATTTCCAGACCGTGTGCATTGTTAAAAGGAAATACTGAGTTCATGAAAACAAATGAGTGTGCAACCTGACACTCCTTCAGTAGCTGCCTTCTGCTGTTGTTAAGGATTTACAAGATATTGCCAGCTAGTACACAAAGTTGGGTGTTATTTATATGAATCAGTTTTGAATTACTGGGCATTTGCACATGGTCCTGCTGAGAAGTTGACTACAACCTGCCAAAGTCAGTGATCAGCCCTGCATGGGACCTGTG
>NW_008237239.1:22538920-22541407 GCF_000691975.1 Corvus brachyrhynchos | reverse complement strand
AAACACAAAATCGAGTGCACCTCCACAGGCTGCCTGACGTATTTTGGACCAGATCTTCCTCTCCTTTAGCCTGAGTAGTCCCATGGAGCCCAGCAGCTGCTCTGATCTTAGACCTGATCTGAGCTCGCTCTCATCCAGACCTTTTAGCACTACAAAGGAGCCTTGCCTGTTCACTGCCGAGCCACCAGCCTGGCTGAGCTCACTGGAGGCCATGGGAGGTTGTGCAGACTCAGCTTGAGGCTCCAGGAAGCTTTCCACAGGAGCATCAGGCATGCTTCTGCCCATCAATGAACTGTTTTCAGCAGCAAATCAGTGGGATCTGGCACTAGGAACAGTCATTAACGCAGAGAATGGAGCAGAGATTACTACAGCTCATGCACATAAAATCAGCAGAATTTAATCAGCAGAGGGATTGTAGCAGCTCCCAAAGGGAACAAGCTGATTCATCAGTTGAGAGCCCCAAAACACAAAACTGTCTGCAAACACGATGAACTACAGACTAGTAACTTCATTAACTGCTTTTACTCAGCTGCTGCTCCATCCTGAGCAGAACTGAGCCTGGATTCTTGGAATAGGACAAAAGCAGTACAAAAGAAAAGATACTTATTTCAGCCTGCTGAGTGTTTTACAAACCACAGTCTCAGTTCTTCCAAATTTGATGCCTGCACTTAGATGTTTCTCTGAACTAGTTTTCCTCGTGTCATTGAGTTCAGCAAGAGTTTCACTACCATGTGTCTACAGGAAGTTAAACACAGTGAAACACATCACTTAAAGTTGATGGGCCTTTATTTAAACTAAGGAGCCACTGGGTTGTCCTGCATGTTTCAGGGTTTGTCAGTGGGAGGCTCCAGTGCTAGGCTCAAATCAATGTAATGTCTCAGAGCTGGATGATAGGAGAGACCATGTGTTGGTTTGGAGAACCTTGTGATGGGTGCCCTGCACTGGATTAAAGTGGTTCCAAGCCCTCTGGATAACTGGTGTGACAGCTCAGAGCAAAGCACGCTCTGTGGGATGCACTCAGACATGGAATGAACTCCTCTAGTGACACAACAAATCCCATGACTATCCCATGCCTTTGGAGAACGCCTCAGAGCTCTCCTCTATGAGACCTTTCTTGTCTAAGGGTAACACAACACTGATGCTTTCTCTCGCCTGAAGCCTCACAACCAGCTCCACAACAAAGATCCTGAAATAAATGAACTTAATATAAATACCCCATAAAAATACACTTACCTAAAATATAAGACACCCCACAAGCAAGAAGTTTTATTCAAAAGGGGAATTACCAGAAATTCTAGAGAATTTTGATTCTGTGTGAGAGACACAGAGACGCTGCGGTGATGGGCATTGGTGTAAACCTGAACAGACAGTTGGCCCACACAGTTTCAACTGCAGGGAGGAAATAAATTCTCCCTCAGGCTCATGTAAACCATGGGAAACCTCCAGCACCCAGGGAAGCTGTGCTGAGATAAAACTGAAGCTCATAACCACATGTCAGCAGAAGGCTGCAGTCCATGGATGTATTTTAAGCATGCTGGCAGGCAGCTTTCCAGCACCAGGGAAGCTCTGCAAGGACTGCGCACAATGAAACAGGTACCACTGCTCTCTTGTGTGAGGATTTTCCGACTAGGAACCCCTCTCCCAAGTCTGAAAGCTTTTCATGTGAGGGACAGCAAGCACCACTGAGCACATGTAAAGTTTCTCTGCAGAACTCTGCTGCATCAGACCTCTGCCCTCCTGCTGCAGCTGTGCCTTGGAGCGGGGATGCCCCCACCCCTCACCCCACCTCACCAGGGCTGGTGCAAGACTCACCACTCGGGGCTTCTGCTGGTCCAGGGTCTGCAGGAAGGCCGGGGTCTGGTCCAGGGTGCGCTCGGGGTCACTGGAGATGTCCTCCTCGGACTCCTCCCAGGACGAGGAGAAGCCAGTGGAAGATGCTGAGGATGATGAGAGCTTCCGGACGGGCAGGCTGCCAGGGGGCACGGCGCCCGCCTCCTCCTCCGGGCCCCCCAGGTCCGTGACGATGACGGCAGGGATGCTTCCGCCAATGGCTGGGTGCTGGCCCTTAAGTCCTGTGGGGGCCACCACCACCTCCTCTTGCCGTGGTGCAGGCCCTGACTGCTCCAGGGGGCTGCTGCTCTCTGCCTGCCCTGCAGCTGGGACCACCATCACTGCCGGAGTGAGTGGGCTCCTGGAGGGCTCTGCAGTGCTCAGACAAACTTGCACCCCACCAGCATCAGGGGCCTTGCTCTCCCCGTGGGCTCGCAGCCGGGGTCCAGTTCCAAGTGCCACCACTGGCGCCGTGGGGCTGGCTGGATGGGGCCGGGCTAGCTGGGGGCTCCGGGGTGGCTGGAGAGCAGAGCTGTGTGCCTGGATGTGTGCCTCGAAGAGCCCCACTTTCTGGTTCACCTGCACATTGTGCAGCTCCCGTTGAAGCTGACGTGCCATGGGGGGTCCTGGCTGTCCCTCTTCGCCTCGGCTGCCCCG
>NW_008237239.1:22537255-22538799 GCF_000691975.1 Corvus brachyrhynchos | reverse complement strand
GGGTGTCTCCGGACCCCTGGGCAGCAGTTGTCCGGGAGGAGGCGGCGTCTTGCTCCTGCCGCTTGTCACCTCGCTGTTGCTATTCATCATCACCAAGCTATTGAGCGCATAGCAGTACACAGCCATAGTAGTCAGCCGGGGAGCACAGGGGGGCCGTCACCACTGCCGCCTCGGCACTCAGGCTCTGGGGGGCTGCCCAGGGTCTCTCCACGACGGGACCAGCAGCATCGCCAGCAGGAAAAAGGGGAGCTGGGCTGGCCCTGGCCCGCAGCTCCATAAAACGGGACAGCTGAGGAGAGAGAAGCAGTGAGAGTAGCTCTGTGCCCTCCCTTAGCTCACCATCCAGCTGGGCACACAGCGTGCCAGACTCTTCCCTTCCCGTATGCCCCTCCCACCTGCGTGCATCCCCAGTGTGCCACCCGTGGGGACACGGGCCACCCTGGTCATCAGAACGACCTGAGCGAAGGGGAAGCCAGGTTTGGGGCTGTTTCCCCTCTTCCCTGCCTTCCCTGCCCCCTCTCCAGGCTGCCTCTGGAAACAGCTGCAGCAGCACTGTCCGAGAGGACACACAGCCAGCAGCCATTCCCGCAACTGAATAGCTGGTGTGAACTGAAAGTTGGCAGCTTTCAAGTGTTCGCCCCAAACCCTGACATTTTCTAAAGGAAGATAAAAACTCCAAACAACTCAAATTTGTCACCTTCAAGTCTGTCACCTATAGCAAGACCAAGTCTCAGGAATGGATTTCTGTTGTATGATACACAGGAAGACTCCCTGCTTGCACAGTTTTGTACGGTATAGGGCCACGTCTTAAGTTAGTCCCCTAGCTTACCATGTGCAACAACACGGCTTTGCACATCTTCATGAACGCCTTGGCTAAATGTGTATCCCCTGTGCACATCTGTCGTCTGGGACATTGAACGCTGCAACTACCCCCCCAAGTCACAGCCCGGACCCCACATGCAGAGGTGTGCAGTGCTGTTTGTTCTGGCCAGTGTGTGGCTGTGTACGCGCGTGAGAGAGACGCTGCTTTCACAGGTGGCTCTCTGTGACCCTGTGCACTTCAGTGTGCCTTCCGTCATGTCTGTTTGCGCTGTGTGCCACTGGAGTTGCACTCCCCATCCCGTGCTGGGGCATGGGAACCCCTGAGATCTGCACAAACACACTGCCCACATGGGAGTACAGACTTGTTTACACACAGTGCGCTAACTCTGGCTGTGGGTGTACATGCCTCTGGAAGCACTTGTGTGTGATGCTATCAGTGGTAGCTGTTCGTCCTCCTGTGAGGCTCCCGGCAGGTAAATGCCCCCAGGTCTAAGCGCAGTCCCAGCTGATGGTATGACCAAAGGGCTTCCCATCCCTTCAGGCACTGCTTGGAGGCAGTGCGAGGCTCAGCAGAGCCGAGACAGCGCGGCCAGCCACTCTTTGCAGGGATCCCCGGCACAGCAACGCTCCCAGCACTCACGCTCGGGTATGAAAGCGAGCACCGGCACAAGCTGCTCGGCCAGACTTTGGGCGCAGGACAGCCCGCTCGGCCCCGGGGCCGC
>NW_008237239.1:22534253-22536597 GCF_000691975.1 Corvus brachyrhynchos | reverse complement strand
CCCCCGGGCACAGCGGTCAAGGCACAGGGTGGTGCCGGCAGCGCCAGGAACGCGGAGCTAAAGGCCACCCACCTCCCCAGGCACCCGGCTCGAAGGCATCGACAAACCCAGCCATTTCCCCCGGCATCCCCCCTCCCCAGGCACCACGGCTCAGTCCTGCTGCTTCTCAGCATGTTGGTCATTCACAGAAGCCCAAGGCTGGCGCCAAGCCCTCCCTGTCACGTTTCGTGAGCACATCCCAAGGGAGGTAAGATGACCCCCACACCTCTCTGTGGAGAGGGTTGTCGGCGCATTGACTTGCTGTGGTGTTGCCCCAGGTTTAGGCAGGGCTGCGGCTAACTCCTTCAGGATACTGTCCATCCTTTTTGATTCATGGAGGGACACAGCACTTCCTCAGCTCCTGCAGCCCCCAGGCTTGGGTCCTGCTTGGCAGGAGAAGCAGGCTCTTGGCTGTGATACAGCCTGAGTTCTGTATCAAGATAACTCATTGGAAATAGTTGTCTGTACGTCAGCACTTTAGGAGAGCAGGCTCTCCGATTCACTCTCAAAGCAGTAGTCAAGGTCAAACCCAGATGGCAGTTTTGGGGTTGGTTTGGACTGGCCAAAGGAAAAAAACAAAAAAGAAAAAGAAAAAAGAACAGCAATTTGCCTCTGCTAGGATTTCACAGCTAGGAATTTCCCCTAAAGAGGGAAATTGATGTCACAGCAGATCAGATTTTCTGTAATTAAGACATAACCTCTAGAGCATAAACGGGGGCAGAGAGGTCTCCGAATTGGCAGAAGGTGTGGACTGCCAGTCCCACAGGCAGGCAGACAGAGACACCCAAAATGAGCTTATATTTGTTTTTCCAGTAAGAGAAACGCTATTTTGAATTCAGTGCAGGAAAAGAAATTTATAGACTCTTTCCACTCCAATTCGTTTCCTCACAGTCTGCGCTTAGTTGGGAACTAGTCTTTGTGAAATAAAGAATGAGATCAATCTCTCTGAGAAAAGTGACCCTGATGAGTATAATGGTACTATTCATGGCATAAGCTTACCCTCGTGTGCAAATACCTGCAGATTCTGGTCATCCATTGCTCGCATTCCCTCGTGTCTGCATACACACGTCGAAAAGTAGGAACATTTGAAAGAAAGAATAAATCCAGGAACACAGGCAGATAAACAGGTATGTTCTTTTTTTAAACAGCTGCACTATGCTATGTTGGTAGCATCTGCAAATTCTTGGAAGCATTACTGCACATCTGTGTGTGGATGTTTTGAACATTCTTTGGGGTTATTGAAGAATATTTACACCACTGTAACCACAATGTGTACCTGAAGTCCCACCCTTTCTAAAAGTCCCACAAATTCAAGCACCATCAAAAATTCATCCTATCAGAACAGGACAAAGGCGTGGCGAATTTGTTGTGGCACATTTACAGATACAAAACTCCCTAAGGGAGACCTGGCCTTAAAACGTGGCAGCAATTTTGTCAAGGAACAGAGCTAAAACTGCTTTTTGGGCATTACATACAATGATAATCTTTTCTTTATAAAGGAAGCAGCGAATAAAAGTGCATAGAGGAAAAGAAAGTGTAGGGATAAGTCTTTGACTGTTCAGAACCAGTAGGTACATGAGGGAAATAATTGTTTCCAGACCAGAGCCAGGCAGCAGTCCACATTGTGTAGTGAAGAAAGAGCAGACAGCTTTCAGCACACTTGTTTCCAATCAAGTGGAAACCAAGTGTTTGAGGTTAGCCTAAATGGAAAACACAAATGATACAGGTTGCTAGTCCAATTCAGGGACAAGGATGGAAGCAAGAAAAGAGAAAAGTTGCTTTCACAGACACAGACTCTGGGCACTAGCACTGCTGTAGTTACTTGATGTTGCTGCAGAGCCTTCTCTGTGGCTTTGGCAATGTTGCCTTAGGTGCTGGACAAAGAGAACAAAAAGATCATTCCACTCTGACTCTCTTGCAATCTCAGTGTATATTCTTCAAGTAAAACTCCAGTGCTGGGTGTTAAAAGATCTTGCTTCTCCTTAAGCTGTGTTCTTCATTTGAATTTATACTTCCTGCTTCCAAAGAAAATCATTACAGTGCTTGAGGATACTGAAACAGGCTGGGTTAGGGCAAACAGTTGATCCAGGCAACTTTTGTCTTGTCCTTATTCAGGGGAGTGGAGCCATTAAAATGAACAGGATCTTCCACTTAGGAAGGGCATATACCCACTGCAGAATGTATTTAGTCTGAAATAAAGTGAGGACAGACACTTAGAGAAGGGCATGGAGCTGTCATAACTGTGTAACATCTTCCACTGACACACTGGCTAGAGGCGGCTAGGGGAAGAAAAACCCCCACTGGA
>NW_008237239.1:22526679-22533662 GCF_000691975.1 Corvus brachyrhynchos | reverse complement strand
TGGCACCCCGGCGAGAGGCGTCGAGGGAAAGAAATACCACAGCTGTCAAAGTCAGCGGCCTCCCAGCACCTCTGTGATACGTTAATTATCATATTTCATGTAAAAATAGTTGTCGCGAATGTGCTCGCTGTGCCCCATGAGCAGCATGGGTGGCTCAGCTGGGCTACAGCTGCTGTGCCCTCGGGCCCGGGCTGCTGATCACCGCGGGGAGGTGGCTTTTTGTAGGAGCAATGGGACAGCCCTGCCGTGTGGGATCCAGTGGGAGGAACCGGACGTTTGGCTACCAGTGGGAGCAGGAGCCCCTATGCCCAGTGGAGCCAGATGAGAGGGCTGTTTGGGCAGGAGCGGAGATCAGCTGCACAGGAAGCAATTGCTGGACAGCAAAAGCGAACAATACAGCCAAGGCTGTTTTACTCCTCTCAGCCTTTAGTTAACGTTTTGCTTTGAGTGTTGTCCAAGCCTGCTCCCACACACAGCTCTCCAAGGCCCAGGGAACCCTGGCAGACCAGTACAGTGCTGGTGACCCTCTCAAGCACAAGTAGAACGGTCCTTTGCTATTTTATACACCCTCTTCCTGTGGAGTTGAGGTCCTGGTCCACATGTACTGAATTGAAGAAGAACCTCTTCCCCAATCCAAATCACAGTAACAGGCAAAAAAACCCCAAATTCAAAACACCTACTGAAACAAGATCCTGTACTGCAGAAATACCTCCTTCTGTGGAGAGGGGAGAACACTTGCATGGTAGATACTGGTCGTTGTAATCACTTGAATCCTTGAAGACCCATAATTAATATGGTGTAGGCTGCATTATAAAGCTAGAACAGGACAGAACGGACCAAAATCTACTTAACATCAATCCATTTTTGTTTTGTAAAAACAAAACAAAAATCGCAACAATTTAATCAAAAAGCAACTACAATCCTCAAGTACCCTCCTCCATCCATTCTTCCTTTATTATAAGATTCATTTTTAAAATTATTACTCCCTGTCAAGTTTTGGACTGGTTGGGCAAGACAGCCTTCCCTGTGTTTCAAAGATGAGTTGTCTAAACTGTCACTGTTCATCCCATCCAGCATCAGAAGGACCGTCAGCATCCTTGCAGTGGAAGTCAGTATCTGACAGCATTTCCTCACCAGTGAGTTGAATCTTAGACTTATGTAAAATACAGAAATAAATGGATAAATACAGAGTAATTCTACAGTCAACATATTGATTTTGTGTCCATGCCAGCATGACAGAAAATAAATCTGGCTAATATTTTACAAGAAAAAGAGCCACAGAAGACACAAGTGAAAATACAACACTGAATTATGTGCTGAGAATTGTCTCTGTTCAGGCAGGTGGCTGTCACAGGCATGGCACACATCTGCCCTGTCTGGGCTGGCAGGAGAAGCAGAGGCCTGAGAAAAGGCCTCTGGATGCTTATCTTGCATCAGCCTTTTTGCCTTTCTTCCGTGGTAAAACAGGTCAGAAAGAAGCTGGTTTTCCCAGCTCTCAGTGACCTCGGAGCTGGGTTACCCAGTCATTTGGTAGTTTCCCACTATCCCACAGGAACATATATAAGGGCAGAATTAAGCAGTGACTGGTTAATATTCTCTGTGCCAGCTCCTGTTCAGGCAACAAGAACACAGGGCTCTGCAAAGGCACCTGTAGCAAATCACTGTGATTTAGGGCAGCCTGTGTACTGCACCTACATCTGCCTGAGCTTGTACAGCCACCCAGAGCACAAAGGAACCAGTTTTGTTCCCTGGGAGCCTCCTCCACGCATTCCTGGCTGCACCTCGCCCCGTGCTGCACCGAGACCTACAGCTTGGCACAGCCAGGAAAGGCAGCCAAAGATCTCTGTGATCCGTTCCGGGCTCTGCCCCTCCTGCGCTGTGGGGCCTGAGCAATGAGGCGATTGCCCACCTGCAGAACAGGCAGGATGGATTGAGACATCCTGTGTCTCCTGGGGACTTTGTGTCTGACCTGCCTGAAGGTCACACACCTGGGAGCCTTGAAGGAAGGGATACATACATCCCATGCATCCATGCCCAGCACACATATGCAGAGCTTTAGCGCTGAACTAAGGACGTCAGTTTGCCTCACAGGCTTCAGGATTTGCAGAAGGACTTTGGAGAACTGTTACAGAGCTCAAGAGGCTAAGATGTATATATGGAAAATATTATGCATAGTGCATTACTCTAACAAGGAGTTATATACACACACTACAGGCAAGAATGTTTAGGAACTCTTGAACAAGCACAGGATATGACATTTCCTCTTGTTGCAATGCATATATGGCTGTGGTACCTTTCCCTCAGCTAGTAAACTCTCCAGGGTGAAGATGTGAAGGTCTGATGTGAAAGCCTGGTTTTATGTCTGGGTATAGCCAGCTGTTTCAATGCCACCCTTCCTGTTTTTTCTGGATGCCAGGGAAGAGCCCTGCTTTGCAGGTGGTGTGTGTCACAGCTGTGGTCCTCTGT
Organism: Corvus brachyrhynchos; assembly: GCF_000691975.1. Classification (NCBI taxonomy): domain Eukaryota; kingdom Metazoa; phylum Chordata; class Aves; order Passeriformes; family Corvidae; genus Corvus; species Corvus brachyrhynchos. The sequence continues at coordinate 22,531,196 of NW_008237239.1, read as the reverse complement.
GCTGCAGCAGGGCTTTACATGGGCACTTTGGCTCACAGCTGCTATTTGCAGATAATAGGAGTATAAACATATGTGCATGTTTGGGGACTAACCCATGATTCAGCATAAATGTTTCCTTTTTTTTGCACAGACCAAACTACAGGCAGTAGGAGCACATCAAGTAAGTATTGTCGAGTTTTACTGAGGTTCAGTAAAACTAAAACCATAAAGGGGAATCCTTCCCCACTGGGGCTTGAGGCCACTGAAAGTTGTACCCAGGACTGTGGCTGAGTAGATAAAACAATTAGAACTCCAGTACTGCTTCGTTATCTGAAGAAGTTTTTCCTATTCATGGGCCACAGTTACTCCACTAGACTGTGAACACACAGCCAGAATTGAGCAGCTTTTCATTTATTTGAGATAGCTATGATCACAGCAGGAAAAAGAAGCTGTTTTCCAAGTAAGCAGTGTGTGTCACATAGACTTTTTTGGAATCAGTAGTACATGAAGGGGCTGTGAGATTCTACTGCACCTTTTAGGGATGAGATGAGCATGGAATCACAAGAAATGCTGTCCAAGTTTCCACTCTGCAATGAGTGATATCTGTGTTTTGAAAAACTGAGAGAGAGAGGGCACTGAAGAAGACATGATTAATAATTTTAAAGCTCATACTGAGCTGTAGCCATTTAATTTAAAATAAAGCATTTTGGTTTTCTCTAGGAATCTAGTTTTGCTCGTGGTATAATAATATAGTTTAAGGATTTACCATAATACTGCTATAATGGACAGATGTTTATCTTTGTTCCTATGCCTGTGAAAGGAAAAAAAGCTGAACTTTGAATGAGTGCAGCACAGTTAAATAAACCAGCAGGTCTAGGTCGAGTCTTCATAATTTTAAATATCTAAAGCAATAGTTATGAAAATATTCCTAAATGATGTTGCCAGACAGCAGAGTATTATCTGTGCTGTTTTCTGTATGCAGCACTGTTCATTGCTATGCAACAAATCGCAAAGGTCAGCAGACCCTGACTCTGAAAAGCAGCTGTGTTATAGCAGTTACTGGAAAACACCAGTCCTTGCACATAAAATTGCTTCAAGGAAGAACATCTTTCCCAGAAAGACTGAGATCTGCATGCTGGCTCACGCTTGTCCTCTGAACAGCTAGAGGTAAGTAAAGCCCTTACAGAAAAACAGCACACATGTCCACCTAGGATATTTTCCGAAGTGTCACAAGTTTCTGTACATACATCCATGCACACAAATATGCCCAGGCATAATGAGGGGGCACTTTAATAGCACCAAGAGCAGCTTCTCCAGCTCCAGCTAACACTAGTCAGAGCCTTATCTCCCTGCAGCCCCTTGCCCCAGCTCTGGAGATAACCACTCTTGGAGCACTCTGGAGACATCCCCTCCTGGAGCTGTGAACTGCTCTCTGAGCTGCCTCCCCAGCTCTGGATTTAAGCAGCAAATTGAGCAATGCAACGCAGTTTCCCTTGCTGGGCTTCTACCTCCTCTGGCTGGTATGCCCAGGACAAGCCTCCCTTTTGTGCTGCCCTTCTTCCTCCCTCAGGTATTTCCAGGTTGCTCCTGGATCAGCAGAGTTATTTCTCTCTGAGAGGGCACTTGTCTAAGATTTCTAAGTCACCACTGCAGAGTTTCAGGTCACTGGCATTTCCCACTCCACTGCCGTGAGCTCTCGAATACCAGGCAACACTAGAACTGGAGTTTTCACTTCTGTGTAACTAAACTGAGAAATTTAAACCCATGTTTAGGTGCCTGAGTAAGAAGACAGATGTTGAGAGCTGGGATGGTCCCTCTCACTGCCATGAAGTTTGCCACTATTCACGACTCTCTGTGCTCCAAGGGAGCGGTTCCCCATCCTTCTTTTCCTTTACAAAAGGTGAAAGATAGTTCATGGTCTGGCTGCTTGAAATTAGGACACTAAAAACACACTACAGCTGGGGAAGATGAAGAACTGGCCCAGAGGAGAGGTATTAACCATGCATTTCCTATCTTGCTGAATGGGGGCTGATGAGCTAAACTGCAGCATTAATGATTCCTAAATGTTATGTATTTTCTCCCCACTTCCTGCTGGATGGGGACTGACACCACAGAGTTCCAGTTGGCTGGTCTTTTCTTCCCAGGAGAATTCACCTCTTTGCCTTAGTAACTGAATGAGATGCAAAAACAAGTACAGACGAGGAGAGATGTGGGGCCTGCATGTCCTCAGCAGAAATGCTGTGTTCGCTTCCCACTTGTTCTTCGCTGCTTTTCCATTCTTTGCTCTCGTCCTTTCTGGGCACAGCTATAGGGCCTGTAGCCCTCGATGTCTGAACCAGATTCTCCCACAGTCCTTGACAGCAGCATTCCAGACTGGATTAAGTAGGACTTCAGGCTGGCCTGAGCCATGCAGAGCTGGCAGAAGATGGAGCTGCAGAGGGGCACAACAAAGAGGCTCAGCTGCTCCCTGGTGGGGATCTCCCATGGCTCCCTCCAGCCGGGCCTGCACCCACACTCCAGCCACTCTGCCCACGGGCTTCTGCTGTTTGAGAAGAGCAGGACTTGTCTGGCAAGTGGGACAGAGAGACACCTGCCTGGACAGAAAGAGCGTGGAAATGGGAGGACCAGGAGAGCTGGTGAGGCTCTGCTGGTTCCAGTGCCAGGTGGGAAGCTTTGCCCTCAGAGATGGTGGCTTCTTTGATGTCTCTTCACCCTTTGTGGACACAGCCTGCACCCCCAGCTGGAGGCACTGGAAAAGCTGGCAGCTGTCATGATCTTCTCTCCGCTGGGAACAGACTGAAACTGTTTGTCTTCAGGACTGTTTTATGAGGAGCGGGAAGAGAGCACCCGGACAGAGCACTAAGGATTAACTTTAAAAATGTGTCTCCCTTTGACAAAATGTTTGAGCTTTGCCAGTTCCTTTACGTTCTCTCTCACTGGCTGAGGACAGCCTTGTCCTGAATAGGAAAACGGGAACAGTGCAAGAGCACAGATGTCTGACATCTTCCTGTCTTCTGGCTCAGAGAGACGGAGATTAATAAAAGCTGCCAGAGAAATGCCTTGGAATAACCCTTTCTGGTAGGAGACACAGTATCCTGGAAACACCCATCACTTGGCAGAGACACTAATTTCATTCCTTAGCTACACAAGCAAATTTCTTTAAGTCTTCTCAAGATCATTTTTTTAGACTGGATTGCAAATGTTTTATGTTAAAACAAAAACAAACAAAACACAACAAAAAAACCCCAACCACTTTGTTTCCTTCTGTTTTACATATGTGGCATTTCCTAAAAGGAACAAATTGTTGAAACAATGAAATATTTTCCTTTTTTACAGCCCTATCTTTCATTAAGAGACAGTTTGCCTAACATCTCTTCTTCCCTGTTAAGATGATGGATGGGGCTGAACAAGACTTACTGGATCCAGTGAGGTGCCATTTGCGTCACCAGCCACAGTGGTCATTGGGGAATGATCTGCCATTTCAATTGTTTCAAAGAGAGATGAAGAGGAAAATGGAGCAGGCTGAGATTTATTACAGTGGATGGAACAGACTTTGAAGTTAGACAAGTGGAAATTTGGATTATTTGCAGGAACAGATCCTATGTGAGGCTGTTGAGTTAGGCAGGGCCCTGATTTTGGAGGAAACATCATGAGTGTGCTCAGACATGAAACCTCCAAGAAAGACAGTTGGAGGCTGCCTTAGCAATCTAGAAAGTGGGGCATCAGTGATGAACCAGAGAATGGAGTTCATCCTCACTGCACTTCTCAATAAGCTGGGCCCAGCTCTCCCCTGGATGTCATTCCATTATAGTTGCTGGAGGGACACTGGAAGGGACTTCAGAATAACAGGTGAAACTTTGGTCTTCTACAAGTCAGCTTCCATTTTGCTGCAGAAGGCTTTCCTTTGCACTCTTGAGACCACCAGAGAGGAGGAGATGAACTCTAACAACTAAGAAAAGGCCAGCCATCAGATTTACTGCCTAAACAGTGATCTCACCTGCAGAGATTTTTACATGGCCTCTAACACTTCCCAACTCCTAACTTGAAAGCCCTGAACTACCTGCACTGTCACATTCCCATCCTCTCCCAGGGAAATCAACTGGATGGAAAGTGACAAGTATACACAAGTCCTGTGAACTCTTAGGAACACTTCTGAAAGCTGAGCTAAGGAGAATGAGAGACAAAATGCCCATGTTACTGGAAGTGGTAAGTGCCCTAGAAAGCCTTCCCAAAATTCTTGAGACACACACCAGTGACTCTTTCACTGCTCGGCCTCACTGAAACTGCGAATTTGTCAGTGGTTTAATGTTCCCTCCATGCCTTTTTCTCACCTCCAGTCCATCAAGCTGATGGACAGTTCTGCTCATGGAGAAACCTGTAATAATTCCATGGAAGCGAAAAGACTGAATCTTAGAGGAGTGAAATCAGACCATGAGGATTTAGTAGCAAATTTTACAGGGACAGAGAGAATCGGGGTTGGGGCTGTTCTAAAAGAAACCGTTTGACCAAACATTTGCTAAGTTCTTTCCTCCTCCTTC
>NW_008237239.1:22521141-22526660 GCF_000691975.1 Corvus brachyrhynchos | reverse complement strand
AACTAATTTCTTTCACATGATTAATCAGCAGCTGGAGGCAGGTGATGTCATGGACTTTGACATTAGATTGTCATCAAATATTACATTTCTCTCTTTTTTAACTAAACAGCTGCAGTGATGGCTTTGCTGGCTGGTGGCCAGCTGAGTCTCTCCACAGAAATGTAACACTCCTTGCCTCTGTTTTCCCATATTCCCAACTTGTTTGCTCTGTGATGGAAAACTTTACTTCCTTGGCAAGACACTTAGTAGCACCTACAGTTGCAATGCATCCAAGAAAAATATACTGCAAGGACCAGGGGAGTCCTTACAGGCCTGACAAAAGAGGGATTCATCCCTTTTTCTTTAGAGGGAAAGTAGTGCTGGGGCAGCTTCCATGTCCTAAGGTAATTGAACAAATAGATTTTCATTTTAGATGGAAGATGGATGGAAGGAGTTTGGAGTCCCTCAGATGCAGGCTGTCAATATGAACACACATTTCAATTGCATTTACCTGAAAACAAAATGTGTCTCAGCTTCCGGACATCCAGAAAAAGGATGATGATCCTTGCAGGAAGAGTGCAAGGATCTCTTGCTGACAAGAGATCAAACAAGAGACAAATTTCTGTTGATGAAATTTGCTTGGCAGTTGTTAAGAGATGTCATCTACCAGGTTTACCAGAGATAGATAATGCCTGAAGTCAGCACTGCACTTCATTTTCTGTTAAAAACCTGATTAATGACATTCATCTTTTCCCCTCAAAATTATGCTCTCCCACTCCTAATGCTTAAATGATTCTCAGAGTGGTTTTTTTTCCTTGGGGTGAATATTGCCATTTGCCTGGTACAGTAAATTGTAAAAAGGGAAGGTTGGGCCTTGAATTATCTAAAAACTTCAGGGGGTTTGTCAAGTTCTGTCTCAAACAAAGTACTGGTTTAAAAAGCCCACACGTGGTCTAACCTGCTCTCAATGATAAATGCTGTCTTTAGAAGGGTAGTCCTGATGGGTTGGTTTTGGAATAATTTTCATTTTCATTTTCAAACATTTCAAAGTGTGCATAACACACTCGTGAGCATAAATGTTGATGAGTTTTGGTTGATTTGGTTTAATTGAGACATTAGCTGTATTGCAGGTAAATGAATCTGGAATAGCTATTACAGCACTCAGTTTTCCAAATCATTACAGAAGGATGAGCTTACAGTCAAATATTTTATGTTGATATGCTTAAGCATTTAAAATTATGGAAGCTTTTCATCAATAAGTGCAAAATTATTGCAGCAATTCTGAGTACCAGCAGGATTTGAAAGCCTCTAATTAATTTTGCTTACATTTGAAATAAGCAGAATAATAAACCAGATCAATCCCTGGGAAGACTCACATAAAGTTGATTATATCCCACCTGAAATAAGTCTTGGCTCTTTCTCTGTCACTTAGATAATCCATGAAAAACCCCCAAAAGGCTAACAACTGTAGCTAGAAACACAAATTATAGTCTGCATATGTTAGCTTGTTATGTCCAAAGAAAAATACCTACTGATTTGAATAGGCTACAGATCAGGTCTTACACTGTACACCCAAATTAGAAATTCATCTGTCTCTGGGACAGAAACTTATCAAGTTCTCTCTTCCAGAATTCAGTTCAAAATCCCTTCTGCTTCTGAGGAAGTACTTTTTTCCACATTTCCTATTTTCACTTGTACTATTCAGAGATCGAAAGCAAGGATTTACATACAAGGTGCTAAATAATATGCTGAATTCAAATCAGTTTCCACTGGGCAGATATCATTTTTTCCATCCACATTTAAGGTAAGCATACTGGACCAGCCTTTCTTTTAACAAGCCGATGCAATGTAAACAGGATGAATGAATAGGTAACTCTCTGCAGATGGAAGAGCTCCGAGCATTGGGCAGTGGGGAGGCCAGTCCTGCCCATGGTACAAATCAGAAAATGGAGAGCAATGGAGAGAGAACTGATGCCCAACACAGTGCAGGGAAGCAGCAGCAGAGAAAGCTATTGCTTAGGGTTTTCTTGCCCACAAGCCCAAGCCAGGACCACCCTGGGGTCTCAGGACTGCATTGATGGCCTTGGCTCTTGTATTTACAGAGAAGGACTGACAAAAATAGCTAAAGCCTTTTTCCTCATTCCTGTTTTCTCATGGTTACATTTGCATGATGAAGTTCAGTGAAGCCAAGACACTGGGTACGTTACTTGTACTTGTCCTGTGACTGGCTGTTCTTTTACTGTCCGAGCTCTTGTTGTAGTAATTTATCTGCAGCTGCCTCAGCTCAGCTTGGCCCTGCCACATGGGCAGCCTTTGTTTTCCATCTCCCTGCAGGTGAACAGCAAAGTCCAGACAATTTGCTCTGTGTGGCTATCTGAGCCAGGCCTTCCATGGGTTTCAGGCAGCTCAAGGAAACCCTTCTTGCTCTGCCCAAACTCCCAGCCTTTATTAGCTCTGCTCATACTATTCCAGTACTTCTTGGGCTCACATCTCTTGTCCTCACGCTGCTGTTAGTGTTTCATAAAACTCATGGAGTCAGACCCAAATGCTGAAGGGAAGAGAAGCACTGACTCCTGCAGGCATTGAATCAAATTTTTCCTTTACTGAAAGACATGCAGTCTTGCAGAGAGGGTTGAATCTAAAAGCGCAGTGGAGCATCATTGGTTTTGCTGTTTGGGTTCCTGAAGGATAAATATCAAATAAAGGCACATGAAACCCACCCAAGAAAGGGCTGGCATGAGTAGCTCCTGTTTATTTAAATTTGAAAATGTACTCAGGTAACCTTTTATTCACAGTTAATCTTATGGAGCAGCCACTGAGACACTGCTGGAAGTTGAGAGTATCACCTCAGTACCTGAAGCAGTGCTAATGAAACCACAGAGCTGGGTTATTCTACAGAGAAATGGAGAGACACAGAAAACAGATTTCTGTTTTCTTTTAACATCACGTCTTTTAGCTGGAGAACCCGTAGGTACGTAAAGGAGGCCAGGAGGTGCCAGTCAGGGAGCCACATGGAGACGGGGAAGCCATGCCTCGAGGAGAAGCAGCCCCACAAGCACAGCAGTCAGGCAGTAGCTGCAGCCCCAGCCCTGCTGCTCAAAGCTCTTTGCCCAGGCAGTGAAGCAGGAGCTTCGCCTCAAGAACAAAACGAGTACAAACATTTCTGCATGGGTGAAAGGTGCCCAGCTGAAAAAGTTCAAGTTTGGGGCACTGCTACTCCTAACACTTTTCCTCATCCTCCTGTGGGACCAGCTCCCAGAGACAACTGGATGCAGCAGCGACCTTTCAGGACTTATGAAATGCAAACACAGCTTTATTTGCTTCCTGACCCTTGGCTCAAAACATCTGCAGCTTTGTAAATGAAAAACAACCACTGTGATTTAGCAACTTCTTCTGCCTCTGCTTCGTTTTTGCCAAAAGACAGAGGCCACGCTGTGATGTGATCATGGGTGTTGTGGTGACATTTGAGAACTATCAGTTGGGCTCCCCTGGCAGCTGGCACCACTGCTTCTCATGTTGCATCTTGTCTAGCAGGACAAGGCCTGGCTGGTCAGGTAAAGGGCCACAGCTGGAGATTTTAGTCAAACTGAGAAAATAGATTGAAAATGGAGCCTTCCTCCTCAGAAACATTTTGAGTTTCTGTTCCAGACAACAGTTGACTTGGCAGTCTCAACTTCTCTTGTCCCTTCAGTATGTGATAGAAAAGCTGCTGCTGCTGCCGCTCCTTTTGTGCCTCTACTAGAAGAAAAAGCTGATCAAGTTTTGCCAGATCAACCCTGGGCCATGGGCATAGGTGCTAATTTTTTTGAGGAGAGCTCTGGCAAAGTTTTTCATCCCTCTTCTTCTTCTTCTTCTTCCTGAAGAAACTTTGGAAATTTGTTGGAAGCAATTGGTTCCAGTCAATTTGGTAGGGTGATGCTGGAAACTGCAGAATGGTTGCTGAAGGATTCTTCAAAAATAAAGTGGTGGGAAGGAGAGAATTTCTGCAAATATTTGCAACTGAGTCCATGGAAATGTTCATTTTTCAGCTTTGTCTTCATGGATTCAGCAAAATGGAAAGGGATTCTCCAGTATCTGCCTCATGTGACAAACTTCAAGCAGTAGCAGCAGCAGGTTGAGCTTTTGGCAAAGTAAATCAGTTCCTTTGCACATGAAATAACTCTCAGAATGTCTGGTAGGACAGATGTAGGTACATATACAGTAAGCCTTTACAAGGTAGGAGATGAGGGCGGTAGGGAATGTCCTGATTTTGTCTCTCTGGTTATTCTCAGCAAATCTTGACGCAGTATTTCTTAGCAGCAGAAATACTGAAAAAATAAGTTTTGGTTATTTCTAATTACTTTAAGCCCAGGAAGTGGAAATATAGTGTCATCATACTGTGCTTTTTTCATCCTTGATCTGTATCTTGCCGTTCCAAAAATTTTAATTTTCTTGTGGCATCTGCTGAATGCTGACAAGATACATATTAGTATCGTCATAGTACCTATAAATTCATTTCACACTGAAGTGGCTGAAAACAACTAATATTTGTGTTTCTACATCCATTTTTATGCTTTGGAAAATTCTACATTTCTCTGCTCCCAAATGACAAAAACACAAGGAGGATTATGACTTAACAGAGCTGTATTTTACCATTTTATTCAGCCTCAATTACAGATTTAAAATGCCCCTATGAGGCCTTTTTAATATCCATCTTTATCTTTTTTTTAATCAAATGCTTAGTTATCATAGCTTTGTTTGGAAATGATGACAACTAACTTGTCTCCTCTGGATTTTTTTGGTACTCTTCTATTATCACTCCTATTTCAAGAGAGATTACATCACCTGCCACGAACCTGGAAGTGGTGTAAAAAACAGAGCACCTGATGTACTCTCACCAAACCCTGGTTTGAAGGAAGGCTGCCTGAGGAGAAGTACAGACATGCAGCCTGTGGTAGGAGCAGCTTCTGTGGAGAAGAATGATTCCCTATCACCACGACTCTGCAGACAGGCCCTGGTTGGTGTCCAACTCCATCTGATACTTCACTGCACAATAATAACTCTTTTCTAGCTGGCTTGTCCTTTCTCCCCAGTCTCTACATCCTGAGGGGCTACTTTCAGGGAGATGAGCTGGTTTGTCCCAGTCCAGGGAAGCCAAAGGCCCCAGGCACTAGCAGTGTGCTCAGCAAAACCCAGAAAAAGGGCAGCACGTGGCTAATACAGGAGCTGCACCAGCAGCAAAGGCCATTCCCATAAAATATATCACTCATATTTCCTGGTGAGTCAAACCTCCTTCCTCCCTTCAGGTCAGACTAAGGAAGAGTGCAAGGAACAGGTTTGGGGTTTTCCTGTCCATCCTACATTACATCAGGGTGTAATGACAGCACTGCAGCTGGCAAAGCTGTGCAGCTGTCCTACAGGAGTCACACACTGTCCTTCCTGTCTCCATGGTGAGTGGATATGCTTTCATGGCACACTGGAAATGACACAGTCCAGTGCTCAGTGGCTGCTGAATGCTCAACTCTGGCATTGATCAGGGATCCTGGGATTTGCCAGAAAAA
>NW_008237239.1:22515976-22521112 GCF_000691975.1 Corvus brachyrhynchos | reverse complement strand
CCCTCCCTTTGTTCCCCGTAACCCTTCTTCTTCCTTTTCTCCCCATCTTTCCTTCTTTCCTTTCTTCCTTCCTTCTCTCCCTCCTCTTTCTCTCCCTCCTTCTAAAGAACAGCTCATACTATTGTTTATCACCATATAATATTGCTGGCCATCAGGAAACCTTGGAAACCAAGGAAAACAGAGATCCTGTGACAAAACTCAAGAGAACAATGGCTTCAAGGGCACTCAGCTCTTGGCAGCATGAGCACCACGGCGAGCTCAGCATCTGGCAGGATGGACCCTGAATTATGATGACACGACGACAAGGAAGCACAGAAGAACATTAGGAAAAGATGAAGAAAGATGCATTCCTTTCTGGAATGAGATGGGCAATGCACCACTGCAGGTATTTGTTTAGAATTTCATGTTGCACCATGATCCATATTCAAAAGTTTGATGTGTTTTCTCAGAACATCTGACATAAATTGAACTGCAGACCTCCAAAAAGTCTTAGTTTTGAAGGCAGCAGAGTTAACAGTTTTTGTATTATCAATTCTTTGTCCCATCTGCCATTCTTTCTTTCTCTTTTTAGCTCTTCTTTCTCCATTGGTGGGGACTGGCCAGCTTATATGGTGGTGAGAGTCAATTTGACAATTTGCAGACACTAATGAAGGTGTTTGGGTTCATTTCTGTGTATGTTTAAATAGCTATTCTTTATGATTCAATTTTTCTTGCATGAGTCAACTTATGCTTGTTTCAGACTTCACAAAAACATTTTTACAGCAAAAAGACTCCCATCACTGTAAGTCCTCCTATAAAAGTACACAGGAGGCTGGTGTCATTTGTATGCTTTTTCCACTCTCTATAGATTTCAATAGGAGATTATATCCTATTTATAGAAATCCACTGAACAATTCAAATAAACCACAAACACTAATAAGAGATGCTGGCAACTGACCTCTTTCAGCACATGTTTAGAGTGATTAGCTGTCCATCAACTTTGCAGTATAGTTTGGCTGAACCAAAAATTATGTTAATGTTGTTAACATAGAAAGGAACTATTTCAGCATGTCAGAAATGTATTCACTTTACAATGAGATCAAAAGAGATCACAACATTAGACACAGTTCTTCTCTTTGACTAAATCTGGTGGATGTAAAACAGTTTGGAGAAGATGCTTCTGTGGGAAATGAGAGGTGTGGGTCACATCCTTTCAGATGTGGGTTTTACACTGCCTACATGAGTGCTTGTGTTTGCAGAAGAGGTGGCCACTACCATCAGCTATTTTATAAATCTACTATTTAACTTGCTTTTTCACTATACGAAGGAAAGATTTCATTTTGAGTTGACTAAAGTATGTTCCACAAACCAGAGCAAAATTTTACAGTTTTCCTTGTGAATGCAAATAAACCCCATATATCTCTACTATGGATCAGTTGAAACCAATTTTAGCCCAACTCTGATTTATTTCGCTCAGCTACCCCACTCAAAATTTATTCAAATTACCCTATGTGTCAGAACCTCATAAATATAAGTGAAAAGCACATGTATATAACATGCAGTGGTGGAACCCTGGGTTCTGAGAATTTCAGCCTTTCAGTGCTGACAAGCAGTGATCCTCAGAAACACACTGTATTTGACCTGAAACCTTAGGAAAAGCTCCCTAAATTGTGTTATAACACTGAGGTTGTTACTGTGCAATTAAAACTTATATCACTGGGTGGAATATGTAGAGATGTGGAAAATTAGGTTTAGGGGATATAAGTTACAATATGGAGGAATTTGGGTGTGGATCTTCTTCTTCCTTTCTCCTTTCTCCTTTCTCCTTCTTCTTCACAAATCTAGGGGTTATGCTATTGGGTCAAAAGTCCCGCACAGCGGGACATGAAAAGTTAGTAATTGGATTATAAATAAAAACATATTACTTAGTATTTCATAATTGGTTAATTTAGACCTTAAAAAACCTTGGAAGTTAGAACTCATGGCCATGTTCCACCTTGTTAACTTGAAAGCACACTCTGTGCAGCTGTATTATAGATAAGATATAATAACCAAGTCCTAAGATGAATTCTCAGTCTCCTGCATTTTAATTCAAACTGAGTAAAAAAACCTCACAAAACAGAAGTAAAGAAGAAAAGAAACGGCAAAAAAAGAGAAAATCAAAAAAAGGGAAAATTAATAATGCAGGAGTCTCTCTGCCCAAGAGTTTACTCTCCAAGTCAGGCATCATAAAGGTTCTCATCTCTATGAATATTTAGTAAGTCTGCGCAGGAATTGGGAAGCCAGCCTGGACTATGAGTATTCTAAATCAGCGCCTAAGCCAGAAGCTCTTCTCTCCTTGCTGCTCAAATCTCCCACTTCTACTTCCTTTCTGCAGCAAAGCTACTCTGGTTCTGGTGGCTGAAGGCTCTCAGAAGTGCTGATTCCCTTAGTGTGCACAAGGTAGCTCTTCAGAAGCCATTAGACATATTAGCTCAGCACTGGGATTAGAGTCGAACAGAGGTTCTGTGCTCAGACAGAACCTCTACAGCAGGAACAAGTTCATATTTTCAAGGTATAGGAGCACTCCTCTGCCATCACCTGCTGAGTGCATCTGCTGTGTCACTGGCTGTTTTGACTGCAGCTCGGGATCTGAGGGCTAGACTTGATTCAGCACGCACAAGGAATCTTCCCTGAATAAGCAGAGTAGGAGTTGAGTTTATAAGAAGTGTGACAGTGGCTGTCTGAGACAAGAAATTACTTTTAGAGGTGAAATGTTTTAACGGGTTTCTAATATAGCTGTGCTGGGTGGAAGAATTAAATGAATCTCACGTTGTTATGGAACCTCCTGTATACATGTTGCAATAAACAGGAGTGTGAAAAGCTCTGAGAAGAACACAGGAGACAGAAATGCAGATTAGGGAGGAAAGCAGAGGTGGGTGAGAAATGATCTAACTGTTGGCATTGTGTGCAGTACAGTGGGCATTGCTCATCTCCATCAACAGAATAGCTCTTTGCCACCCCCTCCCTCCCTAGAGGGGCTGCCTCGAGGCACTTCTCACTCGGTGGGGATTATGATCTTTCCCATGCAGATGGGACAACCAAGGCAGGGAAAGGTCAAGACCAACATTTTAAAAGCTGATTTTTGGTGGCTTGATTTCTGCATGTCTAAAAGGAAACCAGTCTTGTTTCCTTAATGAAAGCCACGACTTTCATGAACCTCATAACCTTCATGAACCTCATGACTTGCACAAGTGTGGACTATTGTCTGCCCAGCACATATAAAAACAAGGTCCAAGGTGTCTCAGATTCAGCATTTGAGATGGGTACATGGGAAATGTTGGTCTCTTAAATGCTACTCTAGCTCATACAGAAAGTCACCACGATTAATGTTTCCTTTTCCAAATTATAGTGGAGGAATCTTCTTTTTAAATAATATATCTGATTTGGATGCTACTCATCACAGTTTTTGTATTCACATTGGAATACAAGCTGTCCACAAATAACGTGAAGGTATCTATAGAGTTGCATTTGCTTTTTCCTGACATTTGTATGAGTAAACTCATCTGACTTCATAGGGTAGATGAGGAAACTGCATCTTCCCTACATGCCATGAAGAACTGTAATTTTTTCTTTTGGATAGGGGTATTGCAGCTCCCCCGACAACACTACACCCACCCTGTGTCTTGCTGAGTTTTACGCTGCCTTCAGTGACAGCACAGATGCTGGAGTTGAGCTGCTTGGTGACTGTCAGGCAACGTGTCCACAGAGTGGTGGCATTCTTTCAGCAAGGATTTCAAGCACAGAAAAGCTCCTGACTGAACCAAGAGGAAACCAAACTGACTGCCTGACACAGGTCTAGATTTTCTCAGGGCCAGTTTGCAGTTGGAAATGTCAGGGAATTCAGACTGCATCACTGAGCACCAATCCAGAATCTGGTGCCACACCTCCCTTTGCTCAGGTGCTCACTTTGGCTCTACCACAGTGCATTCTCTTTTCTGCTATTTTCCCAGCTTCCATGTATTAGGTCCACACTGTTTCTATTTGTGCAACTATCCAGTTCCTCATGTGGATTTAGGAAAAAAACAATACACCTCCACAGACACCACAGATATTTTGGAAAACCTGTAGCTTGCATTCAATTGAATCTTTGTTATTTTTATTTATTTGCAATGTCTTCTCCTCTGAAATTCTCTATTGAATAATGACTTTTGGACAGGCTAACTTCACCTTGACAATGTCAGATCTCTGTAATGTTCTTTCATTTCTCTCTCCTTGACTATTATATGTCATTCTGTGAGCTGGTAAATAGCAGCTATACATATATATACATCCAGGCCCTACACAGACTTTAGGAGATAAATACAGGCAGGAACAAATAATGGAGTTTATCCACCCGCAACAATCAACTCTGGCTGTTTGTGAGAGCTACAGCATGACTGTGTTTCATGAAGACAGTTCTTGACCAAGGATGAGTGTCTCCCATACTGCCTGCAAAGTTTTGTTGCCCTGGAGACACATACTATTGTTATATGGAAACATCTCTGAGGCATATGGGAACGCCAAGGTGATTTGGATGAAGTATGGCAATGAAATGGCAATAAAGGTGTGTTTAACTGTGCTTACAAAAAGTTACAGATGAGAAGTATTATTCACCAGCAAAGTACAGTACCTTGCAGAATTTTAAAATAATTAACTTCTGAAGTTCTCCTTGAAGCAACTGATGATCGTCAGATGTGGAAAAGAGGAGGGAAGTTACAAAGAAGAAGATGAGGAGGTACTAGTTCCTGTTATTTCCTTAATTTGAGATTTATGCTTGAATGACTTTGATATATAAAATAAATAGTTTGGTTTTTTCTTCAACTTACAGTTTCATTGTACAAGAGGGGAAAAAAAGCCTCAAGGTTTTGAAAAGCCACAGTTTAACTGTGGTTTAACTGTAGATTTGCCTTTAACCTGCTTTATTTGATCAGTAGAAAATCCCTGTATAAACTCTCTTATTTTATTTATCTTAATATGTAATAAACTCTTCAGTTACTGAATGATTGAGAATCAAACTAGCTTGAACTAGTTTAACTAAGTTCATTCAAAACCTAATTTAAGGCTTGATTAAATGGTGCTAATGCAAAGTTAAATAAACTAGATGCCAGTAAAAGCTATTTTAGGAATTGCCACTCC
>NW_008237239.1:22509869-22515946 GCF_000691975.1 Corvus brachyrhynchos | reverse complement strand
TGCTGAAGGGTAAGGAGTTTAAAACAAACTCATTTAATTTACTTTAAAAGTTACTAAGATAAACTATTTTAAGTGCTTCTGTGCAGAAAAACTTGCAGAGCTATGACAATGGACCTTGTAAAACTGCTGCTTAACATGAGAACACGAGGGAAGATCAGAAACAGGAAGCAACCTTGCATCTTTTTTAAACAAAAACCAAAACACAATGCTTTTCTCCTTGCCCCTTAGGGGAGTGAAAAATACAATTTTGCCTATATTTGCTCAGTTTTCTTGCCATTGCTGCTACAGTTGTAGCTCTAGCAGTGGGAACATTGCTCATGATACAACTCTGTGCCAGCAGAGACAAGCTGGGCTCGATCTGAGTCCTGACCAGTGAGGTGGAATCCAGCAAATAACGCGGCTTCAAGCCAATCGTTCTGGTAGTGTCAGAAGTTTCGCAGCACGAGTCATTTCACAGATATATTCTCCAGAGAGGGCTAAATGAGCAGAGAATGTATTTCGCAAGGATCTGATTACTCTAAGAATTCCCTGAAAGGCTTATCCCAGAGAGTCCCGGGCTGGAGCTGCAGGTGTCGGAGCTGGTCCCGCTCCCGAGGAGACGGATGTACGCGGCAGAGCTCTGTCCCCTAGCGGGCACAGCGACACGCTCCTCCACAGCCTGTGCAGGGGGAATCTCCTTCCAATGAAAGCGGGAAGGATTTATCTGAACGTGAATGTATAATACACATTCCTTACTCATGTCTCCCTCGCCATGGCCACCAACAGGCCCAAGTCAATACACAGTTCATCTGAGTAGTTATGGGGAACTTAACGAGGAACTTTTGCTCTCTTTTTAGTTTTTTTTTCTTTTCATGTGCATTTTTAAAAGATGTTAGACATTTGCTTTCCTTTGTCCCAGGACAGACGTCATTTCAGTTGAAGTCATTGACAGAGCAGAGCAGTGTTAATTCACAGTTTTTCAAGTCACATGAACAGGTCTGCTGATTGCTTGAAGCCTGGGATTGCCTGAAGGATTTGTCCCAAGATCTGAAAAGCCAAAGAGATACCAATAACCTTAAAGGCATAATGCTGCTTGTCAGACTGATACATTTGTGTCCTAAAGGGAAATTTCATCCTTTAGCAAAACTGTACAAAACTTAAGGAGGTGGGAGAAGCCGTCTGAGCCAGACAGTGGTCCAGAGGGCACCATGGCAGCAGGAGCTCTGCTCCCAGGCAGGCACTGGGCACTCCCACTGGGGCAATCCTGCTCCTGCTTGATGGGCCTGCCAAGGACCTGTGCTTAAAAGTAAGACTTCAGTGACATTCCATTGATTTGGATGCATCACTGACTGCTTTGTGACTGCACATTTTACCCTTCTCACCACTTTGGCCTTGTCTGTTTTGAGAGAATCTCATCTTTAGCTCAATTCTATATCCTTTAGAAAGAAGCCATCTACACAGCTTCTGTGATGCTGTCGACCTGGAAGGAAGGGACAACGAGAGGATCTCAGGTCTGTGCATGGGGGATTTGTATTGTGCAAACATTCATGACACAATTTATGAGTATTCCTTTAGCATGAAGTTGAGCTTCCAAGGGTCAGATCCATAGCCTACAGTCTAGGGGACTTTGGATCTGTACTTAGCTCTCTTTTAGACAGAAGGATATACCACACTCTTCAGTACTGGAGCTTAAATCTGAACTGTCTGGTTACATCTGAGGCATCAGGGATACACCCATGTGGGAACACTCTTTAAAAATCCACATAGAAGTGTGACACCAATACATGATTCCTGCCCACAGGTGGCACTCTGTCATGACCCCCCCGGCCGCTTGCTAAGTCCTCTCATGAATGAGATCTCCTTCAGTTATGAGAAAAATGTTTGCTTTGGTATTCAGTAATGACCTTTCCTTGAGGGACTGCAGATCTACAAAGTGGAATAAACTGAGCAAGACTCCTGGAAAGTACTGTCTATTCCAGAACAAAACTCCCATGTGCTGGGCCTGACCCTATTCATACCTTCTGTGCAAGCACTAGAGGTTTTAGTGTTATTTTGACAGATGGTGTCATGTATGTTTCCATTCAAAACCAAGGGAGCATCTCTGTCTGGATTTGTGCCAGTAGTCCTATTTCCGGGTATTATTTACATCTCCTGAAATAAAACAGCCACAATTCCTTGGATATATTTGGAGGACTGCAACCGTTTATGACTAATATCTCCCTGAGATATCCTGCCATAAACACCTCACTACCAAAATGGGACACATTAGGGCAATCCCAGAGATTGTTCCCATGCACTTCAGAACAACCACTAGCCTGGAGAGAGACACCAACCTCCCAAGTCATGAAGCTGTGATACAGCTGGGCATGTGATTTCCCTGGGAATGAGCACACTCTACATTATTTGTGAGAGATCCTTTAAGGAAATGACTGCACAGATCTGTTAAAATTAAAAAAAAAAAAAGCAGAAATATTTTTGATGTCCATATGATACAGAGCAAGCTTTTGCTCAAAGAGCTGTTAACTTGCTCTCAAGTCAGATGCTTCTCATATGATGCAGCTAGGAAAAAGCATGTGAAAAGGCATTCTGACTGAAAGCTGCATGGAAGTAACACTCATGGATGGAGAGACCAAAACAACTACATGTCTCCCTACTACCCACTTTAGCATACAGAAGAGAAACACTGAGCTAAGATAGATTTTTGCCTCTGAAAGCTACAAAGGAGGCAGGCAGGTGTCATAGGTTAGCAAGCATAGTCCCGGAAGGGACGTCCTTGCTAAGGGGTGCTTACAGTTTCCTCTGGGAACTGATAGAACCTATCAGCTGGCCAGTTTGAATATGGACAATTCTCTAAGCCACTTAAAGTTGTGATCACCTCTGTGATCCACATTTAAGAATAGGCAAACTCCCCCTCCAAGCTCTCTCTCGTTTCCGGCGCTGGGACAGGTGGCTGCAGGGACCGAGCAGGGCCCAGTGGGCCCGGCCAGGCCCTGCTTGGGCCAGGCTGGGCCAGGCCACGGCCATCCTGAAGCCATGGACCTGTTCCACTCGTGAGCAAAAGCACCTGCGCTGAGATAGGCAGATGCTGACGCAGCTGTAATTTCATGAGAAGTTTGGACAGGGGGAGATGAACCAGATGAGGACTTTTGCTCCAAACGGGAAAGGAGAAAACCTCAGTCCCTAGAGATGAACCAGATGAGGACTTTTGCTCCAAATGGGAAAGGAGAAAACCTCAGTCCCTAGAGATGAACCAGATGAGGACTTTTGCTCCAAACGGGAAAGGAGAAAACCTCAGTCCCTAGAGATGAACCAGATGAGGACTTTTGCTCCAAATGGGAAAGGAGAAAACCTCAGTTCCTAGAGATGCTCCCAGAGATAGTCCTAACGATGAAGATGATGAAGACCCTTTGCTCCCAGGGAAGGAGAAGGGCCTCTGTTTTTGTTTCTGAACGGCTCAACCTTAAAATTGTACCCCAAAAAACTTCAAGAGTGGACCCTCGAAAGCAGTTGCGGGAAAAGCTGCAAGTCGGGGGAAAGGACCCACACGCAGGCAGAGAGACTCCTCTTCCTAAATGGACTGAACAATATTTGGAAGTGGGCGGCTGTCTCGTTGTGATAATGTTTTCATAGCATGAGCAAGAAGAGACTTCTCTTTCTAAATGGACTGAACAAGGTTATTATGGAAGTGGTAACAGACTGAACATCTTAAGGGTAGTCTTTTTACATTGTCAGTGGGAGAAGGGAGGAAGGTGGGGGGAGGAGGAGAGTTCTGAAGGTGGTATAATTTTTTTTTCCCTCTTTTAGGTCTGTTAATAAACTTCTTTATATTCTTTCAAGTTTGGTGCCTGCTTTGCATTTCTCCTAATTCTTATCTCACAGCAGATAAACAGTAATGAGTATTTTGGACCAAACCACTACACTAAATTGGTGTTTCTGCCCGGTTACAAACCGAACCCGTGACAGCAGGATATGCATTCTCAGAAAGACAGCTGGGTTTCACATATTCATGTTCTTGTGCTTCTGTGAAGGTTGCAGTACCTGCAATTTTTTCCTAAAACCCTTTGCTAGGATGCACAAGACCTGCACCTCTTTGCATTTGTCCATCAGGGTGACAGCAAAAGGGAGGATCTAGTGGGAATGTGGAAAGAAGCAAGGAATTTGTTTGTCTCTAAACTTTAGTCCAGAGTAGACACCTGTGAGCCCTTCATACAGCAGAGCAGCACTTTTGAGAGATACAAAAAGCTGCAAGTTTAGCTTGTAAAGCTGCTGATAAAGAGCAACTGGGCCTGTAAAACCAGTTCCCATCCCTTCAGCCCCTAGAAGAAGGAGTCTAAGAACAGTTTCCCTATCTCCTGCACAGATCTATGGCAGGCTCAGCTGGACTGACAGCTGCCAGCGAGGTGAAGAGCAGCACAGTTCAGACTGTCAATGCTTTGGCTTTGAAGTTGTACAATGTTTTAAAACAGCTAAATATTTTTACTATTGTCCCAAATTTGTGTTGGATATGTATGCTTCATGTAAAAGGGTGCAAAATGATTGTCAGTCGTGGAAAACCTGAGTGCACCCAAAAAGGTTCCTTCTCCTAATGTTAACCTTAAAAAAGCAGCTCGGCATAAAATGTGTGAAGGATTCAATTCATCAGAAAAATTCCCATTAAAAAAATCTCCACCTGGATCAAGTGGAGTGTTCAGTGAAAAGGAACTCAACAGCTCAGCACAAAGGCCAAAGGTAGACACAGCCTTTGAGAGAAACCTGTTAGAAAGAGCTCTGATAGTAAAGAGCTCTTGGCTAGTGAAGAACACAGCCAAGCACAGAGTTCATCAATTTTTCCAGACTTACTTTACCTTGGCAAAGGCCAGCTGGCCATGTTGGGATAGGCAGCTCTCCGGGGCTCTGAAGAACTTTCCACGTAACTTAGTTCTGGGTGCAGAGTGGCTCAAAATAAGGATTACGGGTACAAGGAACGTGTTATCACTTGTCACTGATGTTGCGTAGGAAATTTGGGGAAAAGAATGTGATGGCCAACTTAAGATTTGGAATCTGCAAGAGATTCCATTTTGTCCAATGATTTATAGCGTGGCAGTTCACGTATTGTACCTTGTGTCTCCTTCATTACCATCTTACCCTTCATTCCCTTTGTATACAAGATCATCATAGGTGGCATGGAGCAAAGAGGAGTGTGAATCTCTGCTGTAAATACTCCCTGTGTCTGTGCCTGAGGTTCTTCCTGAAATGACAACAGCGGTAGAGGGAAATTGCCATGACTGCAGTTCATGTCTTTGCCCTCACAGATGATGAGCAAGTCCTACAGAGCTGCCAGAATCATCATTTCACTTGACTGCTGCTTGATAAAGCAATGGGAACAGAGGCAGGAGTGGTTTGTGTGCTGACTGAAGAGCAATTTCATCTATCTACAGGATTACCTTGCTTACTATCACGGGGGTTTTTTGGTTTGTTTTTTTTTTTTTAAATTTTGAACAAAACCACTTACAGTCTGAAAATAAAAACTCCCCACAACCATTGCAAATAGGATGAAATTGTGATTTTCCTTATTCACCCCTCTGATCTATAAACTGAGCAGAGGTCAGACACAACTCCAGCAGAACTATTCTTTAGCCATTTCCTCTGGTTTCTCTATTTACTCCTACACGCTTCTCTCTTATTATTATCCCTTTTATTCCCATCAGGATCTGCATGCTTGCATATCTTTTAATCTACTGAAGGGCTAAGTTGATAAGCATTTAAGCCTTCCAGTACCTGAAAGGAGTCTACCAGAAGGACAGAAATGGACTTTTTACAAGAACATTTAGTGACAGGACAAGGGGAAATGGATTCAGGTTTCGATTAGATATTAGATATAAGGAGCAAGTTTTTCACTGTGAGGGTGGTGAGGCACTGGCACAGGTTGCCCAGAGAAGCTGTGGATGCCCCATCCCTGGAAGTGTTCAAGGCCAGGTTGGACGGGGCTTTGAGCAATCTGGTCTAGTAGAAGGTGTCCCTGCCCTTGCAGGGGGTTGGAACTGGATGACCTTTAAGGTCCCTTCCAACTCCAGCCATTCCAGGACTCCGCGTGACCCGAGCCGGGCGCTCCGCCCGCT
>NW_008237239.1:22501610-22509517 GCF_000691975.1 Corvus brachyrhynchos | reverse complement strand
GGCGTTCGCGCGGGGTCTCGGGATCGCCGCGCTCCCGGAGCTGCCTGTATCTCCGTGTGTGTATCTACGTACATATGTATGTTGTTATATAGGTGCATGTTATATATATAAAAATACATACTTCCATGTGTGTTTGTGTATGTACGTGTGTGAAAATATCTGTACACCTATTTCTCCTGGGCGGTGGCGGTGTTGCTGCCTGCCATCCCGGCTTTCATTTGGAAGCGCCTCCGGCATAACCTTCAGAGGCAGCCAGATTTTTAAGCGTTCAGAAGGGCAGCTGGGGAGCAGGAACATCTGCATGGGAGCAAGGTCTCCTCTGGCCTCCTGCAAAATCTCTGCCTGGCAGGGTGGGGCTTGTCGTGGGGTTTTTTTCCCCCTTTTTTTAAATGTAGGTGTTTGTTGTCTGTGTCTCCAGCCAGGCTGGCCATGCACTTGGATGAACAGGGAAGCAGGGAAGCAGTCCCAGCCCCGCTGTGTGCCTGTGTCCCCTTGGGGGCCCAAGGGAAAACAGCCACTCGGGTAGGACACAGGAACTCAGCCCCAACACAGGTGTCCTTGGATGTCCCCGAAGTGTCACCTCCAGCCCCTGCTGGCTCCGATGTCCTCAGCAGTACTGGGACCAATGCGAGTTGCTGCTCCCGCATGTGAAGTGTGAGCCGGGCTTTGAGGTTTTACTTGTGTTGAGTAGTTCTGCAGGGCTGTGGTGCCTTTATGCAGTGACAAGCAGTTGGCTGATAGAGTATTTGGGCTCAGTGCTGGCAAAATAATCTTTCTGACCCTCTCGGGGAGGGTCTGATTTCAGCTCTGCCAGCAGAATCGCCCTTTGGGGCTAAGTGTTGCGCCTTTCTTGCGGGACAAGAGAAAGCAGTGCTAGTTCAGCCAGAATGGAGAAAGAAAGCTACAAATCTTTTCAACTTCCCATATAATGTTGTGTTTTGTTATTTTTGTGTTCTGGGGCTGAAAGTGAGTGGTATTTGCACACTGAGATGGTGTTCCAAGTCCCCTGGCATTTTAGCAGCGTGCCCATTCTGACTTTATTTATTGGCAAGAACCTAGAAATCCTTCCTCCTAATTTTGGCCCCACCACTTAGGATTTCTTATAAGTTTGTTTCCTTCTCTTCATATTTACCGACAGCAGTGGTTGCCACAGCCAAAACTTAGGAGAACATCAGGCTGTCAGTATCATCCCAAAGCTTTCTCTTGATCTAAACATAGCAAAGAGAATACAATTCTCTTCATCTAATTGCCATCAAAGAGAACAATATGTATAAGGAGGAATTTTAACTCTCAAGTGGATAATTAAGTATTCTGCCAGGCTATAGCAGCTGTTCTGTGCCTTGTAGTGGTATTATTTGTGATGGATGAAATGCAAAGCAAAGGATTTAGATTGTTTGCAGTATGAAAATAAAAGGCAAACTGAGGCTAGATCTTAATGTTAGTGAACTGGCCCAGTTTAATCAAAACCCATAAGCTGGTTTATCACAGCTGAGGAAAGAGGTTTCTTGCATGAAGGACATCTGGAAAAAGAATCAGTGACTCCTGCTTCCCTTCAGGATTCACAAGACTGCTGTAAAGCAGGAGTAATTGTATTCCCACCTCAACTCCTCTAAGAAGCACTTACTACTGACCTAGTTTTTGTCCTCATTCACTTTTGCCGTACAGTTTTGAGAGTTGGGTCATTTTGCTTTGAAGCATTGTATGATTTTTTGAATGGGACCTGATGGTTGGAGAAGCAGAGAGGAGAACGTTGCCTGATATAACTTAGTGCTTCAGTTTGATGATGGACTGGGACTTCATTCAATGTATTTGGTAGACCACACTCTAAAGCTTTCTGTGAATACAGATACAGCTTACATTTGTCTCAGTGCTCCATGTTTTCCACTCCTGAGCTGTCCTTCCCCACTTTTTCATCTCAGCCTGGAAAAACAGTCAATAGGCACAGATGTATTTGCTGTCATGTGCATGAGTAGGAAAGAAGGCTCCCTTGCTTTCCATTATGGTGTATGCAGCATCCTTTTGGCAGGCGGAAATCATCTCCACAAGATGTTTTTCCTCAGTTTAAGTAGTTAAATGAGACCAGAAAACAATGTGGCTTTGTAACACCCATGTCTTAGCTACCTAGTGCTCTGTGGCTCCCTTTTTGTTTGACAAGCAAGTCCCAGGCTTTCTGTTCTTTCCCTCTGCTCAGCCCAAAGGGTGCTGTTGTGCTGGGCATGTGTGTGACAGTGACCAGGCTGGTCCTTCCTCCCCTGGAGGTCAGACTGATCAAACCACAGCTCTCTCTGGCAGCCAGCACAGCTTTGGTGCCGGTTCAAAGTGCACCTCTGATGAATAAATAGTGGCATTAGACAAAATCCCTGCTGAGTCCATGGTGGGGCAGAGGGGGAGAGCCAGTGTTCCTGCCTCTGTAAACCATATGTCCAAGGCCCCTGCTTAGATAAGAGTCACAAAGCCATGCTTCCAAGGGTTTTGCAGACCTGAGGTGAGGGTGGGCTGCTTGTCTGGGAGTAAGCAGAGGGCTTGTCACCTTAAGGCTCAACCCTACTGGAAGGGGGATGCACAGTGCTCTGTATTCCTGGTGTGAGCGCTGCCACTGGGGCTGCTCCCAGAGCCTCTCTCAGGGCCAGCCCTACTGGGACCTGGCTCTGTGACAGCAAAGGGAAACAGGTGCCTCACTGTCTTTTCAAAAGCACTACCCAGCTGATGAGCACCTGGTGTTGGAGGGTGGTGGGACAACCCCTTTGGCAGGACAGTTTAGATCAATCTAAGGCAGCTGTGACTTCAGTGTCTGCTTGTTGCTGCCAGATCGCCCTTGCTACCTCTCAAGGCTGCTCGAGGCTTTCTAAGGCATTGAAATACAAGCGCTAGCCGGTATAAAGCTGAAAAGATACCTTCCACATCTGCTCCTGTAAAGTCTTGGATTTACTGGGGTGTGTTTGTGTCAACCCTCACTGTGTAAACAAGGGACAGTGAAGCTGTATTCAGGTCTGAATCTGCTTGCTGACCAGAAATATCATGGCACCTTTGCATGTCCATATACTTGCTGGGGGAGCATAGGAGGAAATGTCCTTAAAATTGGCTGTATTTCAACACGAGTTTATTTCTTCCCATGTAATTGTGAAGGTTAGTAATTGGCACTGTGGTTTTGCTATTGGTTTAACCCCTCCAGTGGGCATAAGTAGGGTGTTGAAAGTAGGGTAATTGGCTGCCCCTTTTAAATCCTCTGCAGAATTGCTCTCTTTATGTAGCAAAAATGATTTCTTAAATAATGTGAGAAGAAGTTATTCAGTATTTTCATTGGGTTGTTAAAACCTAAATATTCATCCCAAACTATCAGTGAGTAAATCTTTATTTATCTCCTCCCTGGTCTCTGACATGGGCAGAAGGTTTTGAGTTATTTAAATTCCATAGGTCACAGATCCTGTGGCATGCATAACTTATCCTGTTCTTCATCCAGAAATATGTCATGATGGAATGACTTTATATACCTGACCTCTTTTAAGACCTAAATCCTGTAACTGGAGGAGAGTCTAGTAACCCAGCTGTAAATTGTGAGCTGTCATGTGCTCAGTCAAAGGAGTGTGTTAAGCATCCAGAGAGGAGATTTTGGTCTCTGTAAGAAATAAGCACACAAGTGTTAAGCAGCTCACTTGGTAAGAATACAAGATTACTATGAAGCTGATAGGCCTGGTGTAAGGGTTAGCCCTGTTTTGTTTCCTATAACTGTACCACTTTTATCACCAAATGAGGAACAAAATGATATGAAAAAGCATGAGAAGCCAGGGGAGGTGCAGATGTCTGAAAAAATGTTTCACTTTGGTAGATTGAGTTGATGTTCTAAAATTTCTTGAAGATGCAGATATGTTGAGGAGGCTGTGAAAGAAAGGGGGATCTCCCACTCCTCCCTTTTTCCCTTCCTCCAAAGTGAATTTCAGTTTCTTCAGTGAGGAGCAAGAATATCTTACATATCTTCAAAGTATCTATTCTGACGTCTCAAGACAGTAGGGTGTGCTGGTTGGGCTGTGAATGTATGATTCAGATTTAAGTGACTGTATCCAAATCACGTGGCTTCTTCAGCTTCCTCTTCTATTTCCTGAGACACAGGAGCTTGGGTAAGGTTCTGTAGAGGTGTTCTGGTAGATATAACTGCTTACAGTGCATTAGAGGTATAGTTTCACTTGTGGACGAGTGGCTGAGTATCAGAAAGTGATTAATTACTTGCTTTGTTAAGCTGACGTAATAAATGCTAGAAGGAATTTTCCTATCAGCTGTATTTAAAACTTCCTGAAATCCCGATTTTAAGGCTGTTCTGCAGTGTTCAGGGCAGTGTACCTTCTCCCTCTGGTGTCTAGAAAGAAGAGCTGTTCCTTTCCTTCCTGCACTGTGTCACTGCTTTGTCTGCTTTTCTGCATAGCAATAGGTGAAAAGAGGCCAAGCATTTTTAGCCCCCGCATTTATTTTCCATGGTTTTGCCCATCCAAGTAGTTTTGCTTTTGATCACAAGACAACATAATTGTTCATAATAATTCTGTGATTCTGTGATAAGGGAAAACCCACAAGTGGCTGTCCATAGGAGACGGGTCTTTCCCTTGCTATGCAAACCTCTCTTTGTCCATGGGCAAAGAGAAGCACTGCTAATAAAATTCATCTGGTTAATAAACAGTCATAAGACAGCATGTAGCTCCTGATTAGTGGCTTATGTAAAGCTGAGACTTCAGGTTACTAAGAAACTTCTGCTCCTTGCTGATGCTCGCGGGAGTGTTGTGTAAGAGCTGAGCTCTCTGAGCTTCCTGACAGGCAGCCCGTGTATGAGGTGAAGCTGTGTTTGGCCCCTGCCAAACAAACACTGCGTGCTGAGAAACCTCCTTTGTGGAAGATAAGGTGTACTGATGGGAGAAGGGAAATAGAGGCAGCAAGCGTGAAAGCTGTGGCAAATACAAAGTTTCTTCAGTGCTGCATTTTGCTGATCTCTCTGCCTGCAGCAGTCCCAGCCACTTTAACAGAATGGACTGTCATGCCTGGGTGGGGGCAGGATAAATCTGCGGTTGGGAGAAGATGGAGCTGCATGGCATGCTGGAGCTTCCCTGCTGAATCCTCTTCAGACTTGCAGTTTTTTGCAGTGTGGTGCTCACTGTTTTCTTCCCCTCTGCTCTGCTTGTCCCCACAGCCTTGAGTAGTGCTTGGCTGTGCCCTCCTGAGGTCCCCCTCGGAAAGCGGCGATGATCACGTTCATGAACAATTCGGACAGCGAGGAGGAGCCCTGCAATGAGAGAACATCCCTGATGTCTGCAGAGAGCCCTCCAGTACCCTCCTACCAGGATGGCCTGCAAGCCTCAGAAGCAGGGGAAGCACAGGCACATAGGGTAGGTGTGTGTCCCTCACGGGGACATGGGGTGTGGTGACAGAAGTAGTCCTGCTACCCCTCAATCCCTCCTACCAGACTGGCTTCTAGGATTGGCTTTGGTCAGTGTTGTTTCCCTGGTGTCACTCTCAGCCAGCAGCAGCACTGCCTGTTGCCATTTCCTCCACTCTGACTTTTTCCCCATTTTTATCTCCATATATACTCCTCCCTTTTCCTTCCTTTTGGTAAAGATACAGGCTTTTAATCAGGACCTGATGCACATAAGACTGTTGCAGGATATCCTTTTTAGCCTTCTTGTTTTGCCAGATACCCTTTGTCTGCTCTGGTCAGATGCAGCTAATGTTAGAATAGAATCTAGTCCAGGTGCCAGTGAAGCAGCAGGATAAAGCAAGCACAGCGTTGTTGGGAGAGGAGGAACATGTCAAGCTTATGTCACTTCAGATGACATTTTTTCTATCTAGTTCTGGGCATCTTGTCCTTTATGTTCATATGTCCATCTATATATTTGCACTGGAAGAGGCCCTCAGATACTTATGGTATTGGTTTAAAAACTCTGTTGCAACCTGTTTGCAATGGAATTTCTAATTGTATTGTTCAGTTGGTACCTGTCTATTAGGACTCAGCTGCTATGCTGTGGTGGCCTACAGCAGCCCTGTGAGATATGATGGAATGAAGCTTTGAACACAAAGAAAAGAAGCATCTTAACATATTTGCTAATACTTCTTTTCAGAAGAGGCGAGCAGGCAGCAGCCGTGGCCCGAACAATATCGCTGGTGGAGAAATGTCTGGCTCGGGTGTTCCAGTGAGAGAAAGCGCCCTAGAAAATGAAGAGGAGGAACTGACTCTGAAATATGGAGCAAAGCATGTAATCATGCTCTTTGTGCCTGTCACCCTTTGTATGATTGTTGTCGTCGCCACCATAAAGTCAGTGCGCTTCTATACGGAGAAAAACGGGCAGCTGTAAGTGGGGTCTGCAAACAGCCTGAGTATGTGGGACCCCCTGCTCCACACACACGCTCTGTGCATGCAGAGTGCTTCCTTGGCAGGCTGGGAGAAGCTTTACACAGGTAAAGGTGGCTGTAGAAACATACAGAGAGCTTACTAAAGTACGCTACGTTCACCTGTGCAAGTTTTTCCCATACCTGCATTATACTGATTCGTTAGCACTGTCATTTAGGGTGCCCTGAGTGAGGCCTGTGAGCAGCATAATAATGAAGCTGCTTCATTCTGCAACATAAAAGGCCCAGGCTGAACTCCTAGGCTGTTCACTCACTAGTTGGCAGCAATCAGGGAATAGCATGTTCATTTGGATGAGTGTCTCATTTCCTGGTGATATTTCTGGTTCCTAAACACTCATGGTGTGGATACGTAATTCCATCCAGCTCTTGCTGACAGTGCCTGGCTCCTGGGGCTCTGACTGTGCTTCATACATGGGGTGGAGAAAGGGGGACCGTGGTCCCTTGAACTGAATCAAACAAATCAAAATGGGGGGAGGAGTGTAGGGTGGTGAGAAGGGATAAAAGAGTCCAAGACTCTCCTACCAAGTGTGGAAAGAAAGGGTGTCCCCCATTTCAGAACAGCACCTGGGAAGTATCCTTATAATTATCATGGAGAGGTTCCAGAGCATGCAATAAAAATTCATGGCCTGCAGAGCACTTACTAAAATAAAGCATTTATACTCTAGGTCTTTTTGCTTAGAGCTCTGCCAGCCACAGCTGCTATGTAGGAATGTGCTTTTGAAAGCGACCACTAATCTTTAGTTGATAATTAACTTGAGCCCAGCCCCTTCAGAGGCTACATCTCATGTTTGATGTCCTTGGCAGTCCTACCTCCCTTTCTTTCCCACACACAGAGAGGTCTGGTTTTATCTGGGACAGGTGCTTAGAAGAGAATATATATACTTCATACTTCTGCTTTATCCTGCAGGATTTACACCCCTTTCAGTGAGGATACCCCATCTGTGGGCCAGCGTCTCTTGAACTCGGTGTTGAACACCATCATAATGATCAGTGTCATCATTGTCATGACCGTGTTCCTAGTGCTGCTCTATAAATATCGCTGCTACAAGGTAAAGCATTCATGCCAGAGCCTTTTCCACCTATGTGCTGTGAGCCTGGGATCAAAAGGGCCTTGCATGCCAGTGAGAAACAACAGGCACTGCACTGCCTCGTCCTCTTTTGCAGGAATGACTGTGCAGAAGCCTTTGTCAGTGGTGGCTCTGAATTGGCTTTGCTATTATTTTGTTGCTAATGGCATGCCCTTAAAAGCAAGGTCTACTTTGTGTTATTCAGGTCTGAGTTTTCTGCATCTGATCCAAATGCTTTGCCATTTGTACTTATGGACTAAGTTGTACCATTTACTGTGAATGCCTTCTATTAGGACATTTCAGACAAGCCTTGTGGAAACTGGTATTATTCCTGCCTGTAGAAGCTCTGGTGGAAGAGCACAAGGCTTGGAGGGAAAGGCACATGCAGGTTCTGTGGTGCCCAGGGAGTTCGTACATGTGGTACCAGCCCAGCATTTGAGCTCTGGCCATTCCTGC
>NW_008237239.1:22478584-22501584 GCF_000691975.1 Corvus brachyrhynchos | reverse complement strand
TTAGGCAAACCCCTCCTCCTTCCTAGCAAACAGAAAGAATGTGCTCACCTGTGTGAGCTAGCAGCCAGTATGGATACCCATGAAAATGCTTGGGACAGAGACTGAAAAAAACCCTAACCAACTGAAACCCAAACCAACTAAAACCCTAAGAGACAGAATATAAAATGAAACTGGGAGAACTGGGAGGAACTGGCTGTCCCTCCTCCCTCACTGACCATAGGGAAGGCAGGGTCTATGGACACTGGAACAGGAGTGCAGAAGGAGACTGTCAGGCTGCAGTTCTGTGACCTGTGCAGGGGTAACAGCCCCTACAATCACTGTCTCTTCTTGCCCTTGATAGTTCATCCATGGCTGGCTGATCCTGTCCTCTTTGATGCTGCTCTTCCTCTTTACCTACATATACCTCGGGTAAGTGGGAATGGTGCAGGTAACCTGGCAGTTCAGGGCTCCTTCACCTCTTTGCTGAGAATTCCCACTTTGAACAAGAAAAGGAATGTCTCCCCTTCTCCAAATGGACATTTAAGTGCTGTTAGAAGAAGACAGCTTTCTTTTTTAAAAAGTGGAAAAGAAGGTCTTTAATAGTCAATGCTTGATTTTACAAGAATTGCTGGGAAGTGGTACCGTGAGCATGAAATGAACAGGCTGAACCTTCTGGTACAGAGGCCCTAGATTATACATTGAGAAGCACGTGGAAAGGAACTTCATGTGCTGAGTTGCTTCTCTGATTTGTCTTTCTTTTTTCTTACGCAACATTGTTTCAAGCTCACTCCCTCAGCTCCCAGCTCAGGTGAAAGGAAACTTTCAACTTGTGGGTGACATTTGTTAAGACTTTTTCATTTTTAACTGTGAGCATATTGCACCTGGTCAGATGACACTGACAGGACTTCTTTCCTCTAGACAGTCATGTAGCCACAGGCCTATGCTCAGTTAAGATTTGAAATCCTGCTGGTGCAAACCCTTGGAATCGCTGTTGAACCGAGGACTAAGGCGGTGGGTGTGGTGCTGGTCTGCATCCACACGTGGAATCGCTGTTGAACCGAGGACTAAGGCGGTGTGGTGCTGGTCTGCATCCACACACACAGCATCCATCTCAGGCAGGAGGAACAGAGAGCTTGGAGCAGCAACTGGCCAAAGGGCAGGTTCCCCTTTCATGATGAGAGTCGCTCTATTCTGCTTCCTCCTGGTGTAGTTGGGGGCTTGTTTGTTTAAGTACAGCCAGTGGGATGCTTCGCATGTCACTTGCTTTTACTGCTTTTTATAGCTAAATTTTCTTGTTGTATTCCAGTGAAGTATTGAAGACGTACAACGTGGCCATGGATTACCCCACTCTGTTCATAGTCATCTGGAATTTTGGAGCTGTTGGAATGATTTGCATCCACTGGAAAGGTCCCTTGCAGCTCCAGCAAGCTTATCTCATTATGATCAGTGCTCTAATGGCATTGGTGTTCATTAAATATCTACCTGAGTGGTCAGCATGGGTGATTCTAGGTGCAATCTCCATCTATGGTAAGTCTGGGTTGTG
This sequence comes from Corvus brachyrhynchos, assembly GCF_000691975.1. Taxonomy (NCBI): domain Eukaryota; kingdom Metazoa; phylum Chordata; class Aves; order Passeriformes; family Corvidae; genus Corvus; species Corvus brachyrhynchos. Next base: position 22,500,062 of record NW_008237239.1, on the reverse strand, counting down.
ACTCTCAAGGTGTGGCTCCTGGAGAGGTTACTCGGAGGCAATCTCAGGACTTTGTATGTTCTTAAAAAAAACCAAACCCAACTTAATGGTGCTAAGAGCTTTAGAAAGAGTCAGATGGGCAATTAAGTTGATTCCCTGCCTTGTCTCTTGCTAACTTGATTGTGTAGGTAGTGTACTTCTACTGGGTCTTTCAGAGTGGATCACCAAGTCAGGGAAGGACTGAAGGACTGAACCTCACCCAACTGTGTGGTAGGGGTGGTTGGATTTTTATCAGTAGCAGGCCTGACAGTCTTGCAGGTTTTGTTTATTGTTATCAAGAGATCATGGATTTTGGTATGAGTTATAAAGTTTCAAGAGAACCTGCAGAACGAGAGGGAAGAGATCTGATGGAGGAGAGAGGGTAGGCAAAGAGGTACTGGACGAAAGGCCTTCCTTCATTCTTGTGAAACACAGAGCCAGTGTATGCAGTGATGGATTGTGGAATGTGAACAAAGCACCCCCACTCCTCTTCTAATTAAATTTAACATGTCAGTGAAATGCTGCTGTCTGCTTTCAAAGAACTCATGTGGTATTCTCAAGGGGCTTTTTATAGGATTAGCACAGTGAAAACTCTTATTATTACATTAAGGCTTGGAGATGGTATTTTAAGTGAACAGCACTTTCAGGGACTAGAACAGCAAGAGTTATGCAAAGTGGTAGAAAGTGCCATTCAGGAAATCATCTGGTTTATATGGATAGATGTAAATTTGAGGGGAGAATGTCTTCTTAAAGATAAAGACTGTAAAACACGCATGACAGTTCAAGATGAGATTGGTCCTTTTCTTTCTGCAGATCTGATGGCTGTTCTCTGTCCCAAGGGGCCACTGAGGATGCTGGTAGAAACTGCACAGGAGAGAAATGAGCCCATTTTCCCTGCATTAATATATTCCTGTGAGTAAGATTACAATGTTAATGTTTTTAGCCAGATTATTAAACTATTTCTGTGTCAAAGCAAAGAGTACTATCTTAGCTCTTTCTTGCCTTAAGAATGGTGCACTTTATGTTCTGGAACAGACCATTTATAGAAGGCCTTGTGTATCAGTTACAATGTTGCTAACTCTAATTAGCCAAAGGGAGCCCACATTTATCTTGTGAAGCTGCATGTTCAGAAGCACATTTACCCTTTCATGAATATAGTGCAGAATACGCCTCTTTCTTCCTGCAGACAAAAACCTGTGTGAGGTGAGCAGCAGTGTTTGCCAAGTTCTGTGATTAGGTGATGCTCCCTCAATATATTTATTCCTCATGGGTATGCTTTACACACTTTAAACATGTGATAAAGCTCCATGCTTCCTGCAGCCCCCTCTTGCCCTCTGTACTGTACAGATGGCAGTGCTTAGAATTTATTTGCTTGTTCGTTGTTTGGCTCCTCGCTTATCAAAGGGCTCCATTCCAAACAGAATCAGTCATCTCTTTCCTGGCTTTCTTGGGCTGTTTAACTACCACAGTGTCTGGTGCCTTTATCCAGAGGTGTCCACAGACAGGAGACTCAACACTCATGCGACCTGGACTTAAGTGCTTCATGGACCTCAGTGACTTTTTCATTACATCACCTTTAAGATGAAGGGTTATTCCCAAATGTTTGGTGCTAAGTTGAGGATGCCTACAACCTGTTTTTTTCTTCAAGCATTTAATGTTACATAAATGCTTTTATGTGTTCCAAGCAGAGTCTCAGTTCACCTCAGCTGCCCTCCCTTTTACAGGAGATTCTGTCACACTGACAATCTAGATGAAATCTCTCACATACTTTAGTTAACAAAAAGAGTTTTCCTAAAGGAGAATGCAGTTCAGCAAATGATAAATACCGAACAAAAAGTTGTTGTGCAGAACATCAGTGTCTCCATTGCAAGACCATGTTCTGTGGCTCCCTCTAGATGCAAAAACATCACCTTGGCTGAGCTTGTTGTGGAAAAGCAGGCACTATGTTTGCCTTGGCTTATTTTGTTTATCTTAGCTTCTATAAAAACAGGGAGACTGATGCACACTTAAATAAAAAGCTGATTTGAGTTCCCTTCTGCTGATTTCAGAATGACGTGTATTCCTTTTTAAATTAGGGATCCATCCCAAGAATAAACCCCTAAACATCGGTTGCTATTGGAACCAAAACAGAAATAGGCAATATTTTGACAGGATGGAACCAAAACAGGCAGACAGAAAACTTGCACTCTGACAACTCCTGTAATCCCTTGCTCGTGTGCTGTACCTTTAGCAGAACACAAGTAAGCTGTGTTAGTTAACCTCTGGTTACCTTTTGAATTACCATAATTCCCTGGGAAGTTGTTTTCTTTGAAGAAAAGAGCAAGAAATCAGGAAGAAAACAAAGGAGATGAGGACGCTAGTTCTGGAATTTTGCTTTCTTTAATCCACAGAGAAGATTTTACTGACTCTTAGCTACTTGTGCTCTGGGACTTTCTTAAAGACTGAATGGATGCATTGCCTTGGCTTTCTCCCACCTTGCTGTCTCAGTGCCTAGGGAAACCAACTGAGTGTTTTAAAAGCATTTACAGGGCCAAGGGTTTGTATTTTTAGGGACAGCTAAATACTTATTTCCTCTGAGCTATAGTGGCCAATGTTTTATGCAGCCAATTTCTTTCTTTCTTCCAGCTGCTATGATGTGGACAGTTGGAATGGCAAAGCCAGACACAGCAGCAAGAGGAACAAGTCAGCAGACATGGGATGCAGGTTTGTTTGCATGTCCTTCTTCCATACAGAGCACTGTCCTACAGAAATAATGAATATGTTTGAGACTGAAAGTAAACATAAGCCCCTGAATCCTGATGGATGCATTTTTTTCAGTGTTGTTACTTGCAGAACTCAGTGTTGTTCAGAAACCTGCTGTTAGGACTGGCAGCTAAGATGACTGGACAGTGTAGGAAGCTCCACTATTCAGGTCACTTTTATTTAAAAAAAACCCAACGAAACAACAACTCAAACAGAAGTTGATGTTCAACTCACACCTTTGGTGTACTGAAGTCAAAGATGAAAGTGGGATGGGGGGGGTTATCATTTTCCTCACTGGGGGTGGTAAATTACAACATTGGCTCCTAAATGTGATAGTGATGAGCTGGTGAACTTCAGTGTGTTGCATTCAGACCAGTGCCATGGAGCAAGTGTACTTTTACCTCCCTGTAAGTGGAATATGGCTCTTTACCCTTGGGTACAGTCCTTTGTTAAGACAGATACCCACCAGCAGCTGTTGTGATCCAAGTTTACATTGTAGCTGGTTCTGTGGTAATTTGGGTGCCTTTGCTTTTATCTCCTTGAGATGCAAATTAAACTGCAGTTTTAAGGTCAGTGAATAAAATCTTACTTGTGGTTTTGGGAGGACTTCCCATCTAGTCCTGTTGCACTTCAGAGATGACAATACCTTTGAATGTTAAAGCAATACATGCGTGCAAAGGTTTGATAACTGAACATGCTGCTTATTTCAGGATAAAGCAGCTGACATACCAAGGAATGGCAGGGACACAATCCTGCTGTGAAACAGGGCACAGAGCAGGCACAGACTACATGCTGAGGGGTACAGAACACTCTGTGGAAGCTCTGTGTGTCCCAGATCACAGTCTGCTTGCACCTGCAGCAGCAGCAACCTGTCAGACTGACAGGGACTGAAGTGTTTGTAAGAGCTACTGAAAAATAGGAACTGTCAGATAGAGGCATGTATCACAGACTGGCTGCTTGCAAAAGTACTGCCAAAGGCTCTGTCAGATGTGCTTTAACAGGGGGGAAAAAAAAGTTACATTTGTGAACAATGAAATGTGTCTGCTTTCTACATGTGAACAGTCAGCTCCAATGTCAGTGTGACTCAGGACTTCTCTCATAAATGGCAGTCCTCTTAGTCATCCATTTTTATCATATGACTAGTTAGGGAATACCTGAGCACCTCCACCCCAAAGGTATAACACTGTGGGAATGCACATTAACTTTAGTGGGTTTTACTTGTCATTCTGGCCTGTGCAGAGCAGTGCTAGGTCTGTGAACGTGCTCACTTGTTAAAGCCATTGAGCTCCTGGGTGGCTGCCAGAGAAGCTGGGAACTTGCACCCTTCTGACTGTTCCAAGCAATAACACAACGTGTTTCCTCAAAGCCACTAAATGTCTCTGCTTCAACTGGTCCTGATGGTCACACCTCCAAGAGATAAAGGGTTTATCCATTGCAGGGCAGCTTCACAGGAGTGTGGATTTCATGCACTAAAACACGTTATAAACGTAGCTGTCTCTTGTGTTTCTTTTTTTTTTTTTGTAATCCACTCTTGGCCTGTATTTGTGGAACCAAGCTGAGGATGGGAGAGAACACCTCAGGAGCCCTTCACATGCAGAGTCCCAGATGTCAGAGACGAGGAGTCCGGTGCCAACCCGCCCCGTCACTTCTTTAGAGGAGCTCGAGGAGGAGGAAAGTAAGGGAAGCTTTATACCTTGTTTGCAGTGCAGTCAGAGCCTGACATTTTTACTCTTTGTGGTTAACACTCTGTTACCTAGTTTGGTCTAATCACAGTTAATTTGAAGAGTTGTGCTCACTGAGCAACAAAGATCTTGAGTCTTGACTGTGTATTACCTCTTGCTGCTGCAGGATCTGTTCTGGGATTGTGGTTCCAGTGACATCTGTTGGCTACGTGTACAATTGAAACAGTTCCTTCTTCCCCTTGACTCCTGTCCCTCTCTGTCCCTGTGCTTCCTCAGCTGGTTTATTTGTAAAGCGGCCCAGGGAAGCACCTCAGAGAATGAGGGAGAACAAAAACAATTAGTGGGAGGAGGGGCTGGAAGTCTCAGTCTCCTTGGGAATGTGTGGGTCCAGGCTGGTAGCCAGGACTAGGAACCTTTACCTGCTCCCCAAGGGACAAGAATTTGTTTGGGAGGAAGCAAAACAGGAGGCTCAGAATTAACACTTGTTTTCTTTCTCCACTTCTTTCCAGGGGGTGTGAAACTGGGCCTTGGAGACTTCATATTTTACAGTGTGCTTGTTGGGAAAGCAGCTGCCACAGCTAGTGGAGACTGGAATACAACACTGGCCTGCTTTGTAGCCATTCTCATAGTAAGTGAGCAGCTTTTAAAAGGTCTGTCACACCCTGTTCAGCACAGCAGTACCAGCAGCTGAGCACTGCTAAATCAGTCCAGGTAACATGCCAGATATTTAGGAGTGCTCTGTCTCTAGGCTTCAAACAGCCACTGCAGCAGAATGATCCAGGCTAATCAGAACAGAACCAAGCGTGGAGATGGTGGGGGTGAAGCAGCCCCAGGGAACTGCTGGTGTGTTTGCTGCAGCCACAAGAGTCAATATTAGGAACTCCACACTGATTAGCAAGTGTAGTTGAAAAGGTTAACTCCGTTATGCTGAGGGGAGCTGATAGATAAGAGGGCGAAGACCTCTCTTACTCTACTATTTGAACTTGAAAAAATGAGAAGGAAGGAGACTTAAATCCATGGAAATTATCAGTAAGAGCAGATGACTAACATACTCTTAACTGCTAAAGGAGTCAGTCCTGCCGGGTCTAATGAACACGCAGTCAAGCTTCCACCTGGGTGGAAAATAATTACTCTGCACTTGCTGTTTACCTCAACATCCTCATGGAAACTAACCAGAAAGGCAACAGCAGGATTTTTAGAAGGTAAAAGAAAATCAATTACTGTGTCCTTCTTTGGCCCCCATTTTCCTACTTAGATCCCAAGCACAGTGCAAGTGACACTTTCACTTGTGAAGACTGTGCACCAAAAAGCATGAAAACTAGAAATGAGCTGCATTCAGTGTAGCTTGCTGACCCCACAGATCAGAGAAACCCATAGGATCACCAAGCTCCATATGCTGTAGTCCAGCACAGAGTCCCTTTGCTGGGGGAAATGTTCTTGCTCATCCATCTTGGGAGGCCAAATACCCCATTCTGTGTCTTTTTTGGTGCTGTTAAAACTTGTTCTGTCTCCTTTTGCAGTTTCATAATCTTGCTGCTACGTGACTTTCTGGTTCCCAAAAATGTCCCTTCAGTTTCCCAGCAGTAAGCACATCTTAAAAGGGAGATGAGATTTAAAGAGCAGGTGTAGGCCAGATGTGGTCCCTGAGAGAGTAAGAAAAGAACTACAGGCTCAGGTGGATTGTAAACAAATTTGCAGTCTAGAAACACTGATGAAAAAAAAATTTCAAATCCTGTCTGCTGATCTTTAGCTAGTGGATATTTTTGGAGCCCAGTGTCTTTGAAGTTTTGTCATCATGGAAGAATTAAAAAGGGCTCTGAAGAGAGAAGGAATTAATATCTAAAGGCACTTAGCCATACTTTCTACCCAGAATATACAACAGCTTCCTCACATGCTCCATAAAGCAGATCTTGGCCTGCTACCCAGATAAAACCAGAACTCACCCATTGTAGTAAGCAATCCAGACAAAAGAACAGCAGTGGATATTTGATATCGCTTGGTTGGTTTTTTGTTTGGTTGGGTTTTTTTGTTGTTCCTTTTTTTACCCTAAGGGACTTTGTAAGCTGGGAATATAAGTATGATTTAAGTGCTTTTGTCTGCTGGATCAGTGCTTCATTCATAATGGCACAGAATAAGCAGTAAAATAATCTGTAAAGCAGTTAACCTCTCAGGGTCAGCTGTACCTCTGCATTTGCTGTTTATACCACTTTCTCAGCAGAGAGCTGTGCTCAAGATTGCTGAGGAAAAACCTGGCCAACTTGTGTGGAAGATGAAGCTGTGGGCAAATACACATAATGCTGCTGGTAGCTCAGGCTGGCTACAGTGCATATAGATAATTATCTGTATGTTGGCTTGTTGGTGACAGATATTTCTGGTTGTCCTACTATTATAATACTCCTTGTGTTTTTTATTCTCTTCTCTCTGACAGGGTTTATGCCTAACACTTTTACTACTGGCTGTTTTTAAGAAAGCACTGCCTGCTCTTCCCATCTCCATCACCTTTGGCTTGATCTTCTACTTCTCAACAGACAACCTTGTGCGACCATTCATGGACACCCTGGCCTCCCACCAGCTGTATATTTAGAAGAAGTGGGAGTTAGAGGATTCTTTTTCAAGCTTTGCTGTGAAGTATGGTACAATGTTTGGAATAGGTCATAAAGTTTTTACACTTAGTGCCATATATTTGTAAGGAAAACACTAATTCTGTGACATGCTGTGTACTAAAAATCTAATAGTTACGTGTTGAACTGAGATTTTTCACAGGACTCTTGGTGAAAAGCCTGGCTCCTTGCTGATGTCAGAGTGTTACTTTTATTTTATTTGATGTGCACAATGGCTGTTGTGAGCACAGAAACCTGTATGTGGCATGGAACACTGGAGAGGTGAGGGGTCTGATCTTCCAGGAGCTAAGTAAGGTGTTTTAGCCCTGGAACTGCAGTAAACTTTAACCATACTCTAGAATTTCTAAGTCTTCACACATTTGAAGTGTTGTGCAAACACGAGGTGCAAGTGATTGGAAAAGCACAGCAGGCAGCATGCACAGAGCAGTGTGAGCATTAGAGAAGTGAGGCTGAACCTCCTACACTGGCTGCTGTGCACACAGCATCTGTCGAAATTACCCCAAAGGCCTGTTTATTCTGACCTTAGTTAGACATAGTGAGCCATGAGGGATCGAGACAGGATGTCAGTGGTGGGGTGTTTGGAACATCAGGCTCCTGGCTCTCAGCACATCCACCACTGCAGCAAGCAGCTGGTGCAGGCAGGGCTGCCCCTTCCAGTGCATCGGATCCGCAGCGTGTGGAAACAGATACTGCTCTCTGCTCACAGCGTTTTATTTTTTAGGAAATATTCTTCTGGGTCCATACTACAATCCTGAAGGTAGAAATGACTGAAGAACTCCAGTAAATCAGACCTGTAACTTACTGTGTGTGTTTTTGGTCTCATTTCTGTGCATTGTTGTAACTACTCCAAAGGAGGATTTACCTTCCCTTTATTAAGAGGTCCTCTCTTACACTGATTGAGACTTGGTTTACCTAGGTTTTTGTACTGTTTAAAGATTATTTTTTTAATTACAAATTTCAAAATAGCTATTTAGTGTTAAAGGAACTCTTTTGGAAATATCCAGTCATAGTTTGTATCAAAATATTGGGGTGCAAACTTTAATCTGTTGTTGCATTACTTCTAGGAATAGCTATACACCCTCAAGTGAGTTCATTAAGAAAATCACAGTGCTTGATGTCAGTAAAAATATATATAGGAAACACTGAACCTTTATGTTTTGTCCACCTTTGAAAATAATTTTATTTTTACTCTTTCGAGTCAGTTTTTTAATAGTAGCCAAAGTTCTGTGATTTTTTTTTCTTTTCTTTTTACTTGTGTCTGTTCCTCAAACAAGCTCAGTTTTCTCTGACAGCTGATCAACGTCAGTAGATGTAACATTATGTGAGATTTTGTGAGTAATGCAATGTCCTTGAGAGACATAGAATTTAATTGCTGGAAATACTTTTTAGCTAAGGCTTGGAATTACACATTTCACATTTTTAATGTAGTGCTTTTTCCAATAGACCTGTTCAAGCTCATTTGCTTTGATATTTAACAAGGACATCACACAGGTGATTCAGACTAATTTTTAAAAAGTGCGTAAGGGTTTTTATGAGGGGTGTGTGTGTGTGTGTCTGTGTGTGTCTCAGTCTGAACAAGTGTAATTCTTGCTCTTTGTTTGTTTTCCATCTTAATTTCTCACATTTGCCATGTTTGAACTTAACAGCTGCAGACAGAGTTAACTATTAGTAAAAGATATTTCCTTTGGAAATGTAAATCAGTAGAGCTTTGTTTGCTGATTTTTATGGTTTATGTGAGAGTTGCTTTTTCTGTTTGCTTGTTTGCGTTTGTTCTTTTTAACTAAAACAGTTATGGGGCCAAATGGGACTAGAATCACTGGCAAACACGATTTTACTTTTTGCATTGCATGGTGTAGAGAGGATGTGAATTATTTGTATATACTGAAAGAAAAATCCTGCTTGGCTTATCAGGGCTGTAGCATATTGTTAGAAGCTATTTCTATGAAAGCAGAGTTGGTACTTGAAGGAAACTGGGAGGGAAACCTTCACAGCAGAAAACAAGCTTGCCAAAGACTGGCCTTCCACTGAGCAGTTCTGCAGAACTCACAAGAGTTGTAATTTAAAAGGTAACTGAGCAAGAGATTCTGGCAGTGCAACAGAATGTATTGGCCTGGTGAGTGATAGGAGTATCTCATGGATATACTGGAATGGTTACAATTGTGTAAAAGTTCATATGTATTTACTACAAATATATATTTATGTTTGTGTGTGTATATACACCCAGACACGCAAATTTTAAAATTACATGGACCGATTTCTCATCTCTTTGGACATTTTCACCTGTGCATAAAGTGGAGTTTTGTTCGTGATGTTGACGTTGTGCAGCGTGGCCTAAGATGTGAAATGGAGAGGGCAGGATTTACTCTACTCATAATTGGTTACTACGTGAGATACTGACTCAGTGAGCTGGCATCTTGAGTGAGCAAAGCATTTGTCTGCCTAATGTGTTCATTCACCGGTATCCACTTGCTGCATGCTCTGAAGAAATCCTCCTGTCCCACTGATGTGCATCCCTGAAACAGCACAGCTGCCAGGTACACTGGGGTGACACCTTTCTTGATGCTGGTGTCACCCAACATCTGAAGTCCTATAGGAGGTGCCGTGTGTTGGCATTTTCCTGTGTGATCCCAGTCACACTCACCCCTCCTCTCCAGTCTGAAATGAGTGTTTCATTGCATCTGGTCTCAAATGTAGCTAGGGCATACATCAGTCTTTAAGATCTAAGATTGAAGCTAAGTCCATGAACAAAAATGTAGTGGTGAGCCTGCCTAATGCAGCCCCCCAGTGAAACTTTTGGTGGGAGGTCTGGAGTTGTTTTGTCTAAATGTCTGCTGTGTGTCAAAGACTGGAGATGAGCTCTGCCCTGCGAGGATGCACAAGAAGTAGCACAGTCATAATGAAAAAACCAGAAACAGGATAGTTCTTGCAGAAGCACAGATTTCATTTGATACCCATGGTCTCTTTCATAAAACCTGACTTCAGGCTCTTTGTTCTTGCCTTCATAGGTACTTCAGTTAATCCCACTGTGTTTACTTTCCTCTGCCTTGTAACTCAAACTGGGTTTTGGTTTAAATTGAATATATAGGTGTTTGGGGTTTTTTAATTGCTTCCCTCAGTCCCTGATCTCCATTTCTGCATTAGAAATGCTCCTTGGCAGCCACGGGAGGGCAGTAGGTCTGTGTGGAGAAGTACCAGCCATTTTGAAGTACTCTGCTCTGTACCCTTTGTTTTTCAGAGAGGCTGAAGGCCCTGGAGTCTCTTTCGTGGCAGGAAAAAAACCAGGCAGGCACCCCACACCCCAGTACAGCTGCAGTTTTGGCCCAGCATGGGGGAGACTTTCAGTGAGAACAAGCTCACACTGTACCAGAATTCATTTAAAACCAGCTGTTTTCAGTGTGGTGCCATGTTCAGCACTGCAGCCGTGGGTGAGGTGCTGCTGTGACATTGCACACTCCATTTTGTTTGGGTTCCCTCCCCCCCCCTTTTTTTTTTTTAATAAAGTATCCAGTCCTAGTTTGACTCCTCAAAGCCCCAAGCATAAGTCAGGGGCTCCTCCAGGCATTGCTAAATTCAATTTATTACATAAAGATTTCTTCTGAGCATCTTCAAGAAGAAAAGGAATAATTACACTTACTGATTTGTCATTCTTCTTCTCACTTCCAGTCTCCTATCCCAGTAGGTCTTGCTAATCTGGGGGGAAAAAAGAGTACACAGCTGTCATTCCAGCTCTTGGCACTGGGAAATCTAGGGACAAGCTAGATAATGTTGGACAGCGCTTTGAGCAACATGGTCTAATGGAAGGTGTCCCTGCCTGGAACTAGATGGTTTTTAAGGTCCCCTCCAACCCAAACCATTCTATGATTCATTGTATCCTCAGGAGGACCAGGGGATATCTAATTTTCTTGAACTCAGTTGTTTTATAAGAAAGCAGCCTGGAGAGATGTGGTATCTTTGCCAGAAGCTGTCCCGCCACACTATTTGTATGCCCTCTAACACACCTTGCATTCCTCACTGAATTTATCCTTTCTCCCCCTGCCCTCAGTCAGATAAAGTGATGTGAGCTTTTCCCATTCTACAAGTGGGAAACAAAACAAGAGAGCAAATCATAGAATCAGAATGGTTTGGGTGGGAAGGAACATTAAAATCATCTAGTTCCAACCCCCTCCTATGGGTAGGGACACCTTCTACTAGACCAAGTTGCTTTATCCAGCCTGGCCTTGGGTACTTCCAGGGATAGGCATCCACAACTTCTCTGGGCAACCTGTGCCAGTGCCTCACCACCCTCACAGTAAAGAATTTCTTCCTAATACTGAATCTAAACTTACCCTCTTTCAGTCTGGAGCTATTCCCCCTTGTCCTATCACTACATGCCCTCGTACAAAGTACCTCTCCCTCTTTCTTTTGGGCTCCCCTCGGGTACTGGAAAGCCACATGACCATGCTGGGTTTAAGCTTGGATACATAAGGAAGATCTATCCACAGAGAGTTAGATCAGGGCATCAAACACCATCACACATGTTACTATTATTTCTTTTCTACATATTCCTTTGCTGCAGGTTTGCTATTACCCATCTTTTGCCACTCTAAATGCAAGATGTTTGCCCTGAGCACTGAAGGAGTTAAGTAAATATGAACTGTTGTCTTCTTTGTGCAACACATTTGACAGGTGCCCAAGAGCACAATTTGGGAGGTGTCAGTGCTCAGCACTATTTGTGACTCAGTATTAAAAAGATATAAATAAACAGAGACACTGAAGTGGAACTAGCTAAACTCCTTGATACAGAAACCAGAGACAGGTACAGGGCCAAGTAGTTGGAATGGAAGTTTTCCAAAACCGGGAACTGTTTGAGCCCTATCAAATGCAGCCTGATGTAAGTGACAGCTCCCAAGGCCAACTCGGGATTAGATCTGTGCAGAAATAAATGCCAGGAAGCCTGGCACTGCTGAACTTGCCTTGCAGAAGGGGGTGGAGTAGGAAAAGCATTAGGCCTATTTTCTCCTGGATCACTGGTTTCTATGATTTGAAGGAGACCTTGCTCACCCTGGTATAAAATATGAGTAACTCACCAGCTAACTTGCATTTAAGCAGACCAGGAACAATGTATTAAGTGAAAGTGTGGAAAACTGATCCAGCCTTTTTAACTTATGCCATACCATCTTCAATCTCTACAAAGCTTAATACAAGCATTTAAAATTTTCCCTGACTTCACGGAGCTGCATCTGTGTATGAAAGAATGTGAGCCTTCCTTGAAAACTGGTGTAAGACGAGCAAGATCCCTGGAGCTGAAGGTAGGTATTCAGGATTATTTTAAAAGCTACCTATCCTGTGTACCAACAGATAGTTAGTAGCAATAAAATGCCAGTAGCATTAACAGAAGTGTTCTGAACAGGAATGTCATCCCTTTATCAAGCCAGAAAAGACATGCCCTCTCTTTAAGCCCCTACCAAATACAGCCTTTGTCTCATTCTGGGAAGTTCAGATTTGAGCTATTTTTGTTCCCCAGCTATTGTGCTAATACTCTTCCTGAGTGTTCTGTTGAAGTTTCAAAAGGCATGAAAACTGTTTAACTTTCTTCTTTAATGTGGAAAAGAATTGTCCTAATTTCTGTCCCTGTGTGATTTGGGTGTGCAAGCAAGAATGAAATGGCAAATGCACCAAATGAGGACTTAAGCAGGATGGGGAAATGAGGGCATTTAGCATGTAAAGGGTTAAGGCACCTTCTCTGCTAACCGTGGTAGGTAGCACTGCCATGAAGTAGGAGGGCTGCTGCAGAGCACAACGGTGAGAACACCTGTATTTCAGGAAAGGAACCCCATTTCCAGTGCTGGGAAAGCAGACCACCAGCTGAACTGAAGCCACAGTTGCTACAGTGCATGGAGTGGATGGCGCAGGGTGTAGTCACTGTCTGGGCTGCATCCTTAGATACTGTACCTGGTGGGACTGCTGAAGGAAAGGATCATCTCTGTGCTTACACCTTGGGCTCCTCCAGGCTAGCAATCTCAGAAGTGTCTAAGAGTTGATGGGAAAGTGAACCTGCAGTGCTGGTTCTTAGCACTGCTGGGCCTGAAGGCAAACCCCAAAATTTTCCCTGCACACTAGCACAGAGCACACTGAAATTACTCTGCTGTGCTTCCACTGAGGCTTTCCAAGCACTTCTTTAGGCATCAGGAGCACGACAGAGCAGAAGAGTGCCATTAGCCCTATTTTACAGATAGGAGTTGAATAATTTGCTCAGGGTCAAATGAAGGGCTTAACCTGGATGTCTGGAGCGTCTCTCAATCAGTCACTCCTTCCAGAGGCTCGTTAATTGCTGGTGTCTCCCTCTTAGTTGCACTCTGGTACGTGTCAGTCAGGATGTTCTGCCACCAGTGGGTCTCTCTGTCCAGGAATGCAGACACAGATGTAGATAGCAGAGGTTAGATTATGCAGTCCTGCTCAAATGGTCTCTGGAATTGGATTGATAGCCACAACAAAGCAGGAAAAGGGTCAGTCAGCATCCAAAGGTAGCAACAATCCTGCTTTCCTGTGCTGGTTTTGGCTTTTGGTTTTTGAAGCCACAACATCCCTGCAGACTGACTGCTAGAAGTAAATTGTCATGACTATCTGTGAATCATTGTCTGGCAAGTGGATGGAGGTTATGAGTTTGTCCATTTGCCACACAGGCACTCAGAAACACCCTGCAGCTTTCCATGTCTCCATCCCACACCTTGCTGTGTTTTGGAGTAGCAAGGCAGGAGGCCAGGAAGCCAGAACAAGTACTGGGTTTCAGGGCAGTGAAAGAAAACACGGTGTCTTGGGGATGATGCCAGGCTAGGGCAAGGTGGCTCACTGCTCTCCAGATCTGTGAGACATGGCGATGCCCTGCCAAAAGCTGGGGCAATGGCTGAGTTTGGCAGCACACTTTGCCATTAACCAGCAGAACTATGATGACTAGTGTTAATTCTTAGTTCCAGTAAAGTGTTCAGAAATAACCCTGTTTCCCCCATGTTCTCTGGCTCCAGCCCGCCTTCCTGCTTAGAACAACTCTGCCCAAACTGTTCAGATAACCCTTCTGTCCTTGGCAAAAGGCTTTTCAGAGCAGCTAAATGCAGGCAAAGGACTTGTTTCTGTTTGCCTAGCTTCAAAATTAATTTGCCATGTTTGTCCAGGGGGTGAATTGCTTTGCCAGTTAACATCTGTAACGTGAATCCTGGCTGGAAGCTACAAAGAACTGAGCCTTTCCACTTGTCCATGCAGGATCGATTGAGGTACATGTAAACAATCAGGTGCCAAGGCGAGAGAGCAAAACACCAAACTATGCAAGCCAATGCAATTTACAATGAGCAGAAACAACTGATCTGTTTAGCCCAGACAAAGAAGAATTACAGACTGGGTAATGTTTAACTGAGTCCAACAGAAAAACAGAAATGCCATATTCTTGAGGTACACAGCTGCTAGTCAGGCTGCTGTATTCTTCATCTCGTTCAAAATGGCTTTGCTCAACACTCATAAAAAGCACTGTTGTGCAACACAATTTGAACTGGCAAGTATAATATTGTGAATGTTTTACTATATCAATTGCTAAGGTGGCAGGGGCAACAGCGCCTGTCCTTGCCCTGCACTGTCCCACACACTACCCAAAGACAAGGACTGGTATCCTTTTCTTCCATTTAGTGCTTGTATCTGCAGCCTCTTCACCTGGCACTGTCCTTCTCTTAACGTACTCCACCCCCACGGGCACGTCTCCAATTCCCAAAGCACCCAGTACCCACTTGGCACCCACGTGGTGAAGTTTGGAGCAGAGGTGGGTGTCACGAGGCACAGCCATGCCTGGCGTGGTGGTGTTTTTATGGTGTTTTCATGGCACAGCCCTTTCTGGCAGTCTCCTGTCACTGAGGAACATGATGTGGCTTAGGCTTGTTGTGGCTTGTCACCACCTCACCCTGACAGTAGCACCTAGTTTTGTTTTATTTCATCACCTAAAGTGAGAAAAAGAATCCATGTACCTATATGCAAATTTCCAGTTGTGAGAACACAATTGCAACCCTTCTTCTTCCCTGGTTGGAGAGAAAATCATGTTATCCAGCATGCTGAGCATGTGTGTGAGGGTGGAGGAGAGGAGCAAACCCCAGTGAATGACAATGAGGCTGTGATCTGCCTCACATCCCAGAGAAGAGAAATCCAGGAGCATACTGTTTAAAATGCCTGAAAAGTAGAATTGTTACCTTTTAGAGATAACTCTGGCATTGTTGGGCCTGTACCCACCTCCTGTTAAGAGTTCAGTCTTGTACACAGTCAATGCCCTGGAGCTGTACAGTATGAACCACAAAAACCCTGTCCAGAGCCACTGCAGCCTGTTTGGGATAGGTAATAGCAGGAGACAAGAAATGATTGGGTCCTAAGCTTTGCTACAAATGCTACCAAAAGGGCCTCTCAGGCCCTATTATTGGAGATAATAAATCACCTCAGTGGTCTGACACCCTTCATCCTTCCTTCCCCAAAGCAGCCCCTTTCTGGGTGATATGGAAAGGAGGGAGGTGTGAGCAGGGGCACAGAGAGGCAAGGAGAAACGTAGGGGGCAAAGGGGAGGTTTTTGTGTCTTCTTCACCCTCCCTTTTTTTCAGTCAGGGGACAAGACAGCCCTTGAGCAGTCTCCTCTCCTCCACAGAACCTGACAGCCACCTCTGCTCACCTCCTCCCAGCCAGGGGTCTTGGGAGCCTCCAGCAGTCCCACTGGCATTCCCTGCCCTCTCCAGTTGTGCAGAGCAAGGCTGCTCACTGAAAACTCCAGAAGGAAAATAGGGGCGTGGGAATCATGAAATTTCTCTGTGGTGACCAGTGACATGATCTGAGGGAATGGCATAAAGTCATGCTAGGGGGGGTTTAGATTAGATACTAGGAAAAAGTTCTTCAGCCAGAGGGTTGTTGGGGACTGGAACAGGCTCCCCAGGGCAGTGGTCACAGCATCAAGCCTGACAGAATCCAAGAGGTGTTTCTCAATGCTCTCAGGCACATGGTGTGACTCTTGGGGTGTCCTGTGCAGAAGCCCAGAAGTTGGACTCAATGATCCTTGTGGGTCCCTTCCAACTCAGCATATTCTGTGATTCTAGGAAACATCTATCCTGCTCCCTGCACTGTATCTTCCTCTTGGACAGAAAATACTCATCTTGAGAACTGCCACACCACCTCCTTCTGACAGCACTAAATCATCTTAAAAATAAAGTGCTAACTGAAATGGCATCTTGTCTCTGTCCCCTTGCAGTGAGTGGAGAAAGAAAAAGGAAGGACAAGTGCAATGAATGCCAGAATGCTTTGGGATGAAAATACACAGTTCAGAAAACAGAGCAGTACTAAGCCTAACAAAAATAGCTCATCATTTGGATCCTATGATGATATTGGATGTGCATCTACCACTGACTGAGTCAGAGAGATCCCATTTCTCCCTGAGAGCTCTTGCTCTCATTCTTGGCCGTAAAGCCATATAAATGACATATGGTACATACAGCGTCACCTGCCAAAGTTTTGAAATACCTACAAGCTAAGTACTACAGCCAAGCCACCTGTCCAGTGACTTCCACTTGAGTTGTTCCACTTCATCATCCCTATATTATTATGTTGATGTGATGTGAAAGCCATAAATCTACGTAGTCAGAGAAGACATTCCATCTGCCCTGAAAAAATTACCCTCTAGAGAAGATGAGTGAACACAAGGCAAAACCCCCCAAGAGGTAGCTCATCCGAGCCTCAGAAGTTGCTTGGAGAAGGACTGAGGGAAACAATTCCAGAGCAGCTTTTGCTTTGTGGTTAGCTGTATGAACATGAGAGAAGGATGGTCATGTATATTAGAGATTCCTAGAATCATTAAGGTTGGAAAAGACCTCCAAGTTCATCGAGTTCAACCATACATACTGTGGTTGGAGAAACAGCTTGGGCCTGTCCTATGCAAGAGAATTTCTGAGTGTTCTCTGGACAGCCTGGATACATGTCAACCTAATTACATGACCAATCACTGCTTAATTGAGGCTCCATTAACTTTTTTTCTGCAGGTCAGTAGTCTGCCTACTAATTTTCTGTTGCAATGGAGCCCTTCTTACTGCAGGGCCCAAAGATCCTTCCAGGCTCTGGTTCTGTTTTCCTGTTTGTAGAAGTTTAGCCCTTCTGGCTCATTCCTCTCCGTGTTCCTCTCTGGGAACGTGTCCCACTTTGTACAAGGCTTTGAGGAAGTCAGCTTTCATCAAGTGCTTCAGTCAGCATCAGCACTGGCAGAGGTTTATTTGGGTGTTCCCTGCATCCAATAAATGGTGAGCTGATCGCTGGTGAGCAAACAGACTCCTCTCAGAACTAACAGTGAACAGGAGGAGGAAGGCAATCCCAGCCAAAGGCTGACAAGGGACCCTGCTGGAAGTCAAAGCCAGAGAGCCTTGGCCTCGCCCTTCCCGGTGCCCTTCTTGCTGCTGCTACCCCAGGGCAGCAGCAGAGCTGTTTATGTGATGCCTTTTCTTGGTCTTAAAAGGCATCATATGCACCCCATGAAATTGCACCATTAAGCCCTACATTACCTAAATATCAACAAGCAGCATGAGGTGAGGATAGGATGGCACAACTAAAGCATCTGCTGTGGAGGCAGGACTTCCAGCTGCTACATCAAGCCTTCCCACAGACCTGAAAAATTAGGATATTTTGAGAATTCAATAATCTTGAACAAACCATTTTAACATTAGTAGGGAGAAGCCTCTGGAGGAGTGTGACTCCCACACTAGTTAACTTGTAACTATTAGTTATAATTTAAATTTATTATAATTTTCACTATATTTATATATGAGGATAGATAATAGTAGTATTTATAGCTTTATAATAATATTACTATAATCAAATTGATCATGCTTTTATTATAATTAATAAAAGACTGATTTATATACTCCTCATAGTTGTAAGTTTCTTGCTAGAAACACTCACAGAAATGTTTCTAGATAAGGCAGTGACTATGTTCAAATTTGACTGAATAGAACACTACCGAACAAGCTGTAAGAAGTAAATGACACCTGTATTGCCAAAAATGTGTTTTAGCTGATTTATTCTTAATGTTCACTTCTTGTTCTGATAGCTAATCAAGAGACTCCTCGAAGTCTAGGAAATTGCTTTTTCACAGGACTGCTTTGGCTTGCTCTGAAAATTCAGCTCTGTAGTGCACATACCTCCAAAAGAGTGCAGGTATATGACACAAAAATTACATGAGATTTAGACACTGATGCAAAACTTATTCATCTGCAACAACCTCATTCTGCTGTCACATCACACTGGAGGCAATAAAGCACCGATGGATGTCAATGTTTAGGTATTTACAAAGAAGTTTCATAGAATCATAGAACAGTTTGGGTTGGAAGGGACCTTATAGTTCATCTAGTTCCAACCCCCTGCCATGGGCAGGGACACACCTCCCACTAGATCAGGTTGCTCGGAGCTCCATCCAACCCAGCCTTGAACACTTCCAGGGATGGGGCAGCCCCAGCTTCTCTGGGCAGCCTGTGCCAGTGCCTCAGCACCCTCACAGTAAAGAATTTCTTCTTAATATCTATCCTAAACCTGCTCTCTTTTAGTCTGAATCCGTTTCCCCTTGTCTTGTCCCTACAGGCCCTTGTAAAAAGGGCTTCTCTATAGGGACTAGATTTCTTCCCTCTACCCTGCTTGGAAGGGCTTTATGTTTGCAATAGCACATTTAACAGATCAGTTCCCACACAAACCCTGCACAGATTCAGTGCCTGGATGAAGCAGGCGTCACTTTCACCTACACTGCTTTGGTGGAGGGCACAAAACCAGAATGGGGCAGCCTGGGCTCATCCCCACAGGATTCCTGTCCACATCTCCTGCCTCTGAACAAGGCAGAGTTTGCACACGGCCAGACTGCATATTTGTCTGGGATTTGGATGGGACTGGAGGAGTGCTCCATGCTCATTTCCTCTTGCTGAACTTTCCCATTAAATAGTAAGAATATGAGCAAGGCTGGAGAGAGAAGGCAAGAGCATGCATAATGATTAGGGTCCCAGTGTGAGGGTGGGGTGCTCTAAGTCTTCACAAGCAGAGAGGGAACCTGAACTGGAATGCCCCAAAGCCCACAGGAACAGCCAACAATGAGGCTGTTACCCAAACCACCAACACCTGTCCTGAAGAAAAGGATGACTCCCTGGTCTATTTTTCAAGTACAACACTCTGCTCCTTCTTTTTTTCAGGACTGAAGGCTGTAAATCTCATAATTGGTAGCACTAAAGCAATCCTAAATACTGACATAATTTTTTCTCTATTACCATTTTTCTTCAGTTTACAGGGAGATCTGCAATGGAACAGCTCTCCCAGTGCTTCACGTACATCATGTTCAACTTTTTATTCAGGACTCGGGACAAAGTAGGCAACCATTCCCACAAAAATTAGCCTCTGGATTCTGGATTGAATCCTGGGTGTCCTGTCCCTATTCCCCCTAAGAACTAAAAAGTAATAAAGAGCATACACTATTTTTCCCAGCAGCTTCAGTCCAGCTTTCGATCCTACCTCTTTGCACTCCAGACTGGGTGGGAATACAGGCACTTCTCTCTAAGTACAGAAAGAACTAGCCCAGAGCTCAAGTTCAGTGGGTCTTTCAAGGCTGCAGAAAGCCTGGCAAGAGGAGGTGTGATGCAAATTGAACAGCAGTGGCAGAAATATCCAATGGTTTTACCACGTGTGAATAAAGGGAACCAGCCAGGCCTGTCTTTGAGAGATGGGGAGAGCTTCATCCTGCACTTGTTCTGCCTCCATCTCCAACTATGACATCCTGCTCATGCAGCAACCCTCCAGTTCTCCGTGCTCAGCACAGTGAGTAAGACACGTTTCACAATTAAAGCTGAGCTGATGCAAGCAAAGTGACGTTACACAGAAACTGAGCACTGACATCCAAATTCAGTACAGGAATAGATAAAAATGTCATTAGAAAAGACACCTGAAACTTATCTCTTTGTAGATGAGGGCATATATGATCTTTCCTTTATTAAAAGTAGGATGAAATTAACCACAAATAGAACAATTAATTTGTGTGAATTTCCACAGGTGTGAGTATTGAAATTAAGAAAACTAGGCATTTTTTTGACAAAACTTTTCAAGGCTGGTATCTTATTGCAGTCATGTTTTTGCTTCATCTACACTTTGAGTCTCCATCCCCTTATCCAACATCAAAGTGTCGTGCTTGCCCTTTTCATTTCAGATATATTGTGCCTGCACACAGCCCGTGTGTTGAGCATTTAATTCAATAATGTGCCTTCCCCAGGGAACTCTTTCTTTTTTCACCTTTCAAATTCAAATCCAGCCTCTCCAGTCCTGACTGGGGCTGGCTTCTAATTCGATAATGTTTGGGTGATGAGTTTTGCTAAATTCATTTGTAGCTGTCTGTTCAGTGCCTTGCAGAGACCTCCTCATGGCCTACCTGGGAAGCTGAGAGGGGCTTGGGTGAGATGCAAATATTTTTGGGTTTTTTTTTAAAAACATGAAGGAATATGTGTAATACTTGAACAATATTTTGTCTGATCATAAATACCAGCCAAACAATCTTTCATCTGAGCAGCTGGAGATAATAATTGTCTCCTTCCATGGAGGAGGGCAACTTTGGCACTAGCAGGTTGGCAGTAATATTCACGGGTTTTGTAGAGTTAAACCCCTCTGGACACTTACAGCAGACCATTTCTCCATTTTCCTTCCTCACAAATCTACAGCATCCGCAGCTCCTACTGACTTAGATAGAGGTCCTTTTTGGTGTGGATTTAAGTGCTCAATTCAAGTTACTAGTTAGCTGAAAAGGTTGGCTAAAGCAAGCAATTGACAACGGTGAAATTAAAGCTCGGGGCTGTTTGTTGGTCACTCCTGCCAAGTTATGCTACAACTAGAGAAGAATTATGAATCCTGTTTGGTTTAGGAAGGAATGAATGATTCAATCTCCAAACCTCATCCAAATGTACTCCTGCACTGATGCAGCCATGTGGCAAATGCACCATAAAGACTATATTGTTATTTTTCAGACGGGAAAGTTGCTGACAGAAGCGGGCGCTTTCCAGAGCATCCAGACAAGCACAGAGCTGGCAGTTGCTGTGAGCCCCTTGCAGCCTCTGTGAGACGCCACATCTCTGGGATCGACCTGAAGGGAACAACGCACTCGATCTGTTTCCAACGTGTATACGAGCATTTCCCAACAACATGAATAATTCCCAATGCCTACGTGAGCCGTTTTGTGACGATGCTTTGAAAAAACACAGAGGCAGCCACAAAGGTTTCCCGGACACGGAGCGCCTTGAATTGGGAGTTGGTCCCTTCACCTGGCATTTCCCTGGAGCCCGTCGGGCGCGGGGCTCCTGCCCATCTCCTCATGCATATTAACAGCGACTGTGGAACTCCCTGGGCAGCGACAGCCCGGCCTCC
>NW_008237239.1:22476665-22477255 GCF_000691975.1 Corvus brachyrhynchos | reverse complement strand
GCGCCGGGCCGGGAGCGGGGCTGGCGCCTCAGCGCACCCGGGCAGGTGCGCGGGCTGAGCCGGCAGTGCCGCCCAAGAGTGCTCAGGGAAAAGGGTGGAATCCGCCGTTCCGTTCCGTAGGGAATGCGCCTTGCCCAAGGACATCACGGAAATCTGGTGCTGTGCTGCTTTCCAGGTTGCGCCGGCGTGGAGCCTCACCCCTCTCTGTCGCTGGGAGCGATCCGTGCACCTGGTTGGAGATGGATGTAAAATAAAGCTGTTTTTTAAGCTTTGCGTGTGGCTGAAGTGGGGATAAAAAAAAGCCACACAGTGAGCCTCCTGGCTCTGGTAAGGTGCCTGAGGAAATAATCTGTCTTTTTACAGGCAAACAGGCTTGTAAAGTCTTTGTAACAAAGTGAACAGTAACTGATGGGGAGATACTTAGTTTTAAACAGACACCGAACAAGCTACCTATAAATAACTACAAATATGAAAGTTTGGCTTGTATAATGTTGTTTTCATGGTTACTGACCATTCTGATTTCTGCAGGACTGTATCGTAAGAAATAACAATGTTTCTGATAGCCCAACGAGATTATGTTCCACCCAGCA
>NW_008237239.1:22442192-22476643 GCF_000691975.1 Corvus brachyrhynchos | reverse complement strand
TCTGTAAAATGAAAATCCAGACTTTGTGGTCAGTGTTATGAAAGGAAATGAAAGCTTTTCTTTCAATAACTGAAAGTATTGTTTTCCTAAAAAGAATTAACCTAACAATTTCTGATTTTTGTTTCTGTGTTGCTTGTCTTTAAATTAGATTGTCTTGTTGCACTCGGGTGTATTAATTGAGCATATGCAAAATAAGTCTTGGCACTGGGTGCAGAAGGATAGTGGCTAAAGTCAACAGTAGCTCAAGACTTCAGGAGGGATTAAGAAATTGTTCCTTATACAGACTGAATGCAGATTGGTGTCTAAGGGAATATTGGTATATTTACATTTCTCTGCTGTGTGATAAGAACATTCATACGTTACTAGAAGGAGTTTAGCTGCAGTTCACAGGAACTGCAGCTAGCAAGAGCAAGCAAGAATCTTGCTCTTAGACTAGGAGAGTTCATTTTGTATTTTGTAAATGTTTTTTTCATTGCTGTTAGTTAGCAGTGACCTTGGTAACCTTTAATAAGATACGTTTAGAATAAACAGTTTTGTATTGTCCAGTCTTACTCGAAATGGGGAAAAAAATGGCTGACCTGCTGTGCTTTGACTGTGTCTCCCTTTTAATAATGAAGGAGTGAGATCAGTAGAAGAAAAGGCCACATGTGGGGAACTGCCTCGTGCCTTTACTGTCTGAGTGCTGATCACCTTGTTTCACTCCTGCCAAGGGGAATTCTGTGCTGGCCAGTGCGGCTCTGGTTAATTCATTTGTGATAGCTAACACAAGTTGATAATAGCTCAATGCATCCATGCAGCAAGAACAGAACTTTTTTTGGCTTGTAGTCCTTTTACAGGCAAGTGGTGGTCTGTTGTTTCACAGCCTGTTTGTCAGGCTGTATTATTTTTCTGGAATCTGTGAGGGGACAAGGGATAGGAGCTGAATTCCTGCTTCTTAATTTTTTATGTTGAAACTAGTTGACTACTTATGGAGTTGGGATTTTTTTAGGTAGAGATTGGTTTATTTTTTTTTCTGTCTGCATTTGTTTTTTCTTTATTGTTTTAACCAGGGTTCCAGGGATGGTGTGTGTCTCATGGTCTGTTATCTTGTGTGTCAATGTGCATGGTATAAATTGTTTGATCCAGGTGGCTTGCCAAATGCATCTCAGGACTTGGCTTGGTGCATGAATAAGCATTTCTCTTTTTCCTTAAATCTGTATTACTGGGTGAACAGTCCAGCCTAGGATGGAGGTAGTGAGTCTGAAGCAGTATTCAGGAATCACATCTCCAGTGTGATGTAGGTCTTCTTGTCTTCTCCCTCTAAAACTGCTAAAGAAAGAAGTCTGGAAGAGGAGGTTTTTTTGCCTTATGGAGTTGTATATTCTGGAACAGAGCAGCTTTAGGAGAAGAATAGCTTTTCTTTCAGCTTGTTTTATAAAAGTGCTAAAAGTGCTGCCCTGTTCTCTGAGTGCCTGCTCTCCTTCAGGACCTGAAGAAGAAAATTGGTTATTTGCATTGGAGCTAAGATGCAAGCTGGCAGTGAAGCACAGTAGTTTGAGGGTGTGAGTTCAATCACTGTCTGCTTTCCCGCCCAGCAGTGAAAGCTCATTTTATAGGCACATTCCTATCTTCACATTCAATTTTTTATCTTTAGCTTCTCAATTTTTTAGGTGCCACTTGTTTTGTTCCTTTCACCTCCCCTTCCCTCCCCATACAGTAGATGGCAAAGTTAAATCAATCTGAGCTGGTGGCAAAGACCAAGAAATTACAGGATACACAAGTTTTTCCCTTTCTTTGCACAGTTGTGTTTCTGCACTTTATTTTAATGGCTTTTGTGCTTTGTCAGTCAGTAGAGGTGTAGAGCTAAATGAAGCATGTTCAGTTCCAGCTATTCAGTCTCTGAAATGTTCTGTGAGCTTCTTGCAGCATAGAAAATGACATTACTTGCTTGGAAAAACTTAGCTGTCAGTCTGTGGAGCTGGCTTTCGGAAACTTTCCAAGTTCATATGTCTGCTTAAACAAGTCTGCATGCATATCCAGAGTTAAAAAAATAGGTGTTTTTTTCTGGAAGCTGCATAAGACTCTGTCTTTTTCTTAAAGACTCTGTAGATTCTGTATGTAGAGACACCGGGAAGGACGATCTGCTTATGGTCTGTATGATCCTAGAGCTGTTTTGTGATGTGCAGGTGGTAACTTCCACTTACAAAGTTCTCTTACTGTGTTTGTTTTGCCTCTGTAGTTTGTCCTGGTTTTCTGTGTAGATTAGATCTTTATGTGGCCCCTTTCATTACTATTCATGCCTCCTTTTAAACTAGTTGCATGCCTTGGTTTTCTTCTGGGTCTGCTGAACAAATGAACTATAAGAGGGCTTGGGGCAGTGTTCTGAAATGTCACAGCTCTTGTGTTGTCTGGATTGTGCCATTTGGAAGGATTAAATCCTCTTCGTAATTTGATATGGTCAAAGTGGTCATCAAGAGAGTAGTCGGGATTAGGGAAGAGATGGAAGGGAGAACGACTGGGCAGTAAACTGCATGTGGCTTGAGTGTTTCCTTTAGAGGACCCTTCTGAAATCAGTAAGCCTAGCATCTTACATTGCATAGCAAAGCTTTGTGGGGCATGGCCTTTCAGAATTCACTCTGGGAGTTTGGGGATTTTCAAAGGGAACTGTATAAGCTGCAAAAAGATTGGATTTTCTAGTTTGGAAAGGCAGTATGTTTATATTATGTAGAGTGTGTTTTCATTAAACCTGTACATAGAGAGAATAAACAGTTGTAGATTACAGATTCTGTATCAGGTTTGAGAGCTTGCAGGTTAGGTTTAATTGTAAGTTTTGAGAAATATAGAGCTCATTACTTTCATTTACCCTCAAAAGTACCTATGTGTGGGGAGCAGGAGCAGACAGAAATAACTTGTCTGTGGCAGAGCTGTCGTGCAGGAACTGTTGCTTCTGATAGATCTGTTCCCCTGCAGCACAGAGATCAGTTTATGTCTTCTTGAGGTAGTCTTTTTTTGCCTATGGTCCTCTTCTTGCAAGGAGGTTTTGGGACAGCCAGAAAAAAGAAAGCTCCCACAGCCAGGGTGCTGGCATGTCAGGGGGCTATGAATAGACTAGGATGTGTTCTAAGTTGCTAAATTGGAACCTCACCCCAGCTTCCAGGGCAAGGTTGGAAGCCATGAGAGATCTATACAGATAGGATCAGTAGTGGGATCAGTGGCTGTGGTGTTTGCCTGCTGCTCACAGTGGTGGCAGAGGGGTTGTGCTCGGCACAGGGGGTGTGTTTGCCACCCAGAGAGACCTGCGGGGGCACTGCTTAGGGACTTGATAACAGGGACTCGGGGTGTGGTGTGCAAGGGTCTGTCCTGGTGTACACAAAGGGTGATGAGCAAAATACCTGCTTATACCTGAGGAAGAGCAGGTGTACAGCACAGTTACAGGTTGTGTCTAGTTCTTAGAAAGGGTCTGACGAGAAGCCGTTGCCAGCGTGGCATTTAATGATGACTGTTGGCAGTATGTTGTTTAGGTGGTCAGCAAACCAAGGCTCTAAATCCTTGTTTTGGCTTTGATCTATAGAGGTGGGCATTTAGAGGACTCGTAGGGATAGGCTGTGTGCTGTAAGGGTCAGTGGACTATGGAGAGCCCTGGGATTCTGTTCCGGACCCCATGCCTGACAAGTGGTGTAAGTTTTGGTAGGTCACTTACTCCCTTCCCTCTAAAGTAGACAGCTGTGATATCAGTCCCCTTTCCTTAGCTTTTTGAGAGTTATAAGTGAAGAGGGGCGTGTGTTTAAATGCAAGAGGAAGAGCTGCTATTTTTCTCAAGACTTTTGCTTTAAGTAGTGCCGTACTTGAGTATAAAGGAATCTGCACTTGTTTGTGAGTTATAGCACTTTATTGGTTTCCAGTGCCTAAATTGGACTTGTTGTGCTTTTGAAAAGTCAAAACTTCCAATAAAAACAATTGCAGCGTAACAGTGTATGCAAAAAAAAAAAAAAAAGCTGCAAATTGATAATCTCCCTCATTTATACTTTATATTCTGATTCAGAGTACAAGACCAGTGGGGAGCTCTGTTGATTCCTGTGCAGAACTGTGCATCAGGCAGGGACTGGCTCCCTGTGCATCAGAGGGAGCTGAGCTTTGGTGGTCTCTTCTGCTCTAACTGCTGAAGTGACTGAGAGAATGGAGCTGCTCTGCAGACTTGGGGAAGGTGTTTGTAATGTTCAGATTTTGTTTGAAGCTCAGTGTTTGTATATGATCAGTGAAGAGCTTTAGTGTGACCTTTTTGTAAATACTGCTAGGTAGAGTTATTCCATATAGATGTAGGGGATTTGTCTTCTAAAGTAATGCTGTATGTTACTGTTGATGGGGTGACTTGGGAACTGTGCTTATGTGTAAACTTGCCATAAACCTAAATAAAGGTTTCATCTTATAGTAGTTTTGTTTCTTAAGTACATGCTTCAAATACTGCATCTGCCAGAATCTCATATTAATCTGTGTGCTTGGAGGTCATGCTCCATTTTGATTTTAAGGCACTGTTGTCCTTGTTGCTGAGTGCATGATCCACGTGCGTGGGAAGTAACATTAATCCAGAGTCCACTCATAAGCATGGCCCACTGCGTAAATGGACAAGAAAACCCTTTTTTTTTTTTTTTTTTTTTGTCCTCTTATTCTTTTTCCCTTTCCTCTTGATAACAGAGGTAATACAAAGATTGTGTGTTTGGTATAGATACAACTCCAGATTGAAATCATCCCAATGGCCCAAAACCTTTTGCCTTGCAAATGAGATAAATAGATTTTTTTTTTTCCCTATTATTTTGGGCCCCGTACTGCGGAGACTTAATTCTCAGGAGCAGACAGAAATCACATTCTTGGGGAAAAGTGAACAAGCAGTGACCTTAAAATCACAGCAACTGAGTTGGATCTACCTCAGTGTGACAGCAAACAACATGTGCACAGGACCAGATTTATTAGGGTATTATGTCAAGGCATATCAGAGGTGATGTGTAATGAGGCTTGTAACGTGCTCTCTTAATTGTGGTAAATCTTAATCGTGGGTAAATTATTTCTAGATCTTTGTGGATTTTTTCCATCTGTGTGTAGAAAGATGCTGTGTTAATTCCAGGTGTGTGGGCTGTGACTATGCTTTTGCATGTCCCCAGACATTGTCCAGGAAGAAGTAAACTGGGCTGTTGGTCCAGAGCATTCACTTAGCACGGATGTATCTGTGCCTAAAATAAAGCAGGCTGTGCTTACTTTTAAAGTGTCCAAGCATTCTTTTCACTCTTATGTGTGTCAAGCCATTTATGGGGAAAATTTGGTTTTGAACTAGCTGTCATTTGCCACAAATGAGTGCTAAGCCTTCTGAATTTTGGTGGAAAGAGGTATTTGTCTGCCAAGCAGCCCATTTTTATCAGTGTATGTTCTGCTATTGTAGTGATTAGGAAGCAAACCAGTCCGCCTGCCCTTCAAAGGTGTTTGTTTTAA
Organism: Corvus brachyrhynchos; assembly: GCF_000691975.1. NCBI lineage: Eukaryota > Metazoa > Chordata > Aves > Passeriformes > Corvidae > Corvus > Corvus brachyrhynchos. The sequence continues at coordinate 22,471,183 of NW_008237239.1, read as the reverse complement.
ATGGCATTGGCAAACTGCTTTGTGTAAGGGTGGTTGTAAAGCAGCTTTCAGAGACTTGATGAATTCAGCTTAAGGGGGCTTGAGTGCAAGCCACGGGCACGATCAAATATAGGGGTCCTCAGTTCTGTTATAGGTCACATCTTAAAAGACATTTCTTTTGGAGCTGGAATGTATAGGAGTTATGGGGAGGGGGAAGAATGAAGGATAAGCAAGGTGGATTTTCAGTTTGATTTAAAGGATGATGGCAACTTCTTCCTTTTAAAATGCTGGTTTTTTGCCCTGCATGGTTAAAATTTGGGTCAGCTGCAACCCAAGGAATCCAGCTAATGAAAACACATCTAGGTAGGGACCTGACAATCTGGTATCAAAGGAACTGGTGGGGAAGTGTGTGATGGAACTGAAAAAGGCCATGAATGAAAGGATCACATGAAAGGGTTGGTATGGCAACAAACATAAAAAGAAGTGAAAAAAAATCTGTAAAAGAACAGTTACAGAGCATCTTAATGAATAATAGTTATATTGAACTTAGTCTACTGTTGGTTCATGGCCATGGAACAATGTCCTGAGTATCTGGCCTTCTGCATCTTGTTTGTGGTGTTTATTATTTTTATTTCAGTATACTCTTGCCACACTTGCTCTGATGGTGTGGGTGGTTATAACACTGAAGCCAGGGTTTTAGTCCTTGTTTAGATACAGCTAAGATAACAGTGATTGTAATAAATGATAATGGAGAGAGGGAAGATGTAGAGGTTGCTTTCTCTTCCTGAAATGTGATACCTAATTATCTACCTTACTACCTGTCCAAACTAATATTATTCATTTTTGTTTCATTTATTTAAAATAAAAATTTAAGATAAAGAAGGCAGTTAAAACTGCAGACCTGAGAGGGGGAATATGGGCTGCTGTGTAACTGCTCTGGGTTTTGTTTCATTGTTTCTTCTTTGGTTGGTTGTTTTGTGCTATGTTGTTTTGTTTTCTAAATTATTCAGCAGTGTTTGGATGTTTGGCGTAGTGTTGATAGTAGAAGTAGTTCCCATAAAGTGAAAAAGGCTGTGTTGTCATGCACAGAAAGCTTCCAGAAATGTTTCTGCTATTTGTCTGCATGATTAGAAATCTTATGTTTAAACTTGGTCTGTCCTAAGACATTTCACTGTACAAGCATCTGGAAAAAAGCTCGTGGAGTCAGAAGCAGATCCGTGTGTCTGTAGGAGCACATATTAGCACATGGAAAAGAAAGGGAATGAATGGAAGAATGTGTTTTTAAAGCAGGACAAATGCATGATTTCTCCTCTGTTGCTTGTAGTGAGGCTCTTGGTGTCTGTTTTGACCTCTGATATGCTGCATATCTTGCTACACGTGCTTAAACCTTCAGTCCAATAATCCGGAATGTTGAAAAGGGGAGGAAACACTTGGCAGTCATTCACTCTAGAGGATGGTGGGTTGTGAGGCTGAGGACTGTTGCACACAGGAGCATCCCAGGCATTGGTTTAGTTTTGCTGTTACAGCAGGGCTCTGAATCAGGTGGCATCTAACCTGTAGAAGCCCCTCTTGCCTGCTGTGCAGACCTTGCCTGGTGTCCGAGGATGGCTTGGCTCGAGCTTCCTCGTGCTGGAAGGTGTTGGGGGTTTGTTCAACTGTGAGAAGCTTACTAAGCCACGTCTGTGACTCTGCCTATTTTTGGAAAAGGGCTCATGATCAACACTTGTCAGCCCTCTTCAGTCCAGGTTAGAGGCACTCTGACAGCTTCTGTAGACACAACTGACTTGTCCATGCTCTGTGCTAGCAGTGCCCCACTTCTCTAGAGCTAGATAAAGAATCCTCAGGGAGCAAGTCAAGTGTGATACAGACTTTGTACACTTGGACTAATTCCCTTTGGAACCACTCCCTAAATCTCTTTCTGATAGAGCTTGCTTATACTGTATTTATTGGTTTAGTAGGGTATGAATAGAACTTGTCTTAGGGGGAAAGAAAGAAAGAATGCTTTGCCCACTATCTGTGCTGGGTATTAACACAAGTGTAGTTGTTGGGTACAGTACCAGCCTTCTCAGAAGTGTGTGCTCCCTCTCTCTCAGGTTTTGTCTCTTGTCCTTGCTTGTGCTTATCGCTTTTTTGGTTGAAGAAAAAGGTAATTTTCCTAATGCTTGGTTATTTTTTTGTGTGTAGTCTTTTACCTTCTTGATTATCTTGCATATATTTTATTTAGAATAGCCTGTCCTTTGGCAGCACTGCATAGGAGCATGTTCCTGATGCTTCTGAGCTAACAGACCACTTACCTGGTACCTAGGTGGTTACAGCTGCTGTGCAGAGGAGGTGGGGCTGATACCATCGAAGTCAGAAGGATACGGGTAAGAGTGTGCCCAGTCCAGTGTCTTGTAGCCAAAACTGTGCAGGGCCATAGGTCCTCTTTGCTTGCTGATATATTTAGCAGTGGAGGATTGAATGAGTGTTGTGCAATGTATGTTTTCTACTTTTGGCTGCATTAGCTTCCCTGAAATTTTGTTTGGAGATTTATTTCTTTTAAAAAATGCATATTTAGCATATCATAACTGTCACTTCATAACAAGGTCTTTGGTTGTTTTGGGGTAAAAGGAGTGTATAGTTTTACTACTGTTGATTAGTAAGAATACATGTTAAAAGTGGATTTTTTTTGTGTGTGTGTTGTCTAAATCTGTATTGGCTTACCTTTTGTTGCCCTTCTTGGGATGGAGGAAATGAACTTTTTTTGCACTCAAGCTTTCCTTGCTGTTAATACTTGTGATCACAAAAGCACTTATTTCTTAATAGTGGCAACCTTTGAATGGTCCCACTTCAGCTGGGACAGTACTGGGTTGTTGGCTGGTTTCTTTGCCTTATTTGAATTGCAGGGACAGCCTGCAAATAAAAGCTTTGAGTGAGATCCATGTGGAAATTTCCAGTGTGAAGATGTAGGGGTAGAAAAACACTTCCTGTTGACAGAGTAGATTTCCTTACCTGACAGGCAACTTTTGAGTTTAAAAGTGCATTATACAAGGTTAAAACAAATCATAGTGATTAAACTCGGAGAGATGCAGGAGTAACACTTCTTAGAGGTCTGGAGCATATGGATAGGTCTTGTAAGGAGAACCACAGAATAATGACCTAGGTGGGCTTGGTTTTTATTTTTACAGCTAATCTGTCATGCCCAGATTTGTTGTAAGTACTTGACTGTCCTTTTTACTTAACAAGTAAGTGTAACACTTTCTGGCTGCAGTGCTTGTTCCTGATTCTGATCACTGATAAAACAGTGGTTAAACAAATATCCCAGTAACTGGGCTTTATCCTGCATTTGCATAATAATGTCTCTCTGAAGTTCTCTCTGTAATAATCTGTGCATTTCATGTGTGATTGCAGCAAAATTGTGTACTTAGACAGAAATTTAGCTTTAGCAGTCCATTCTTCTCCTTCATGACTGGTACAGCTGACATGTTTGAGACAGGCCTTGTGTTTCCTGAGAAGGTAACTGGATCCAGTTGCTTGTGGTCTGCAGTGTAATGCCTTGTGTACTGTTGACTCAGGACCCCTTGTGCCACATCAGTGTATTAACATTCATAGTTGATTACATGTACACATTGACAGGTTATCTTCTAAAAATGAATTGATACCTGTGTACCTACCTAGGAAGTAACTTATATATGTGGCCTTAGACTAGTGCTCCATCCCTACTGCAGTCAGGACAATTTTTTTTCTCTTCAGATCATTACAGAGAAATGCTGTGTAGGCAAAAGGTTGGACCTTAGTCAGCATCTTGTTCCAACTGCGTGCCTCTGTCTTCTGTGTCAGTAAAGATGGGAACATGTGCAGCTGAGCCAGTCCTGGCACCATGACCCTGTCTGTGCTTTAAAGGTATAGAAGATGAGTGAAATAAGCAGGTGAAAAATCTTCCCTGCAAAATGGTTTTGCACCCCAGCCACTGGATTTCTTTTGTGTGAACCACAGTGATGTAGGAGAGGCGGTGTCCTGAGCCTTAGTTTGGATCTAGGCTGAGCCAAAGGAGTCGATGGACATTAACTCTTGTCAGACACACTCTGTCCTGCATCCTGCAGAGTCCACTTCGTGTTTGAAGACACTGAAATTGCACAGGCTGTTACAAATCTGAGATGGAGCCCCTTGAAAAGGAAGGGGGACTGAGTCAAAAGTTCAGCACTGTAGTGCAGCACTTTGCAAATGCTGTGATAGGCAGGTGTTGTGAGCATGCTTAAGTTTCCAGTTAAAAGCAGCAGAGCGAGCTACAAGTTGGGGATGGAGCAGACTACTTTGGAGGATGGATGAAGCTTAATCATTGGTGTGGGAGTAAAGAAATTTGGCCATGTAAAATGAGCAGGCACAGCTCCAGGGCAGGAATGGAATGTGACAGTGGGCTTCATTGGTGCTATCAGGATCTGAGAACACGTTCCAGGGCCTCATAAAAATTAAAGGTCAAATGCTAATGTTTTTAATCCACTTTTAACATCTGGAAGGAATCAAGCCCATCTTTGCAGTGTTACTGACATTTACCTGTCTTTGCTTTCCCTGGTCATTGGTAACTTGGATATTTGTGGGGAGTCCTGGTAAGGTCAGCTAAGTATGTGTCACTCAGGCTGGCCTGGGTGCTGTCTGGGCTGCAGACAAGCTCCCATGGTGGCTGCTTGCCAAAGCAGGATGCCGTTTCCCAGGGACGTGCTATTGACTCTCAGGTGATGTGAAACCTGTTGCAGATTTGTTCTTGACACCTTGTCTCCCTGCCCCCTCTCCCTTTTTATCTTTCAGCACAGAAAGACATCAGTCATGGCGGGTGATGCCATCATGGTCATGAGGGGCTTGACCAAGCTCAGTAAAGCGATCCTGGAAACCCAGGCAGGACAGCTTCGGCAGGTGCTCCTCGGGGGAGATGCAGTTACCATTGCGAAGACTCTCCAGGCCACTGCTGAAGAACAGTTCAGTTCTGCCTTGGGGAAAGTGCAGGTAAGCAAAACTCTTTGTGCACAGTCTAGTCTGATGTTTTGCTTTTTCTCCAGGTACTTTTTTGGTTTTGTTGTGCGAGTGTCTGTGAACTCACATCTTGATTGAGAGCCTAATTCTGAAGTGCGGGATTGATGATGATGATGATAATAATAATAATAATAATAATATTGCAATGCTCTGGGAATTCTTTGGAATCTATGGGGTGTGGAAGGTGCTTGGGCAGGAATGGGAGGGGAATGTTACTGCAGAGTGTTTCTGTTTCCATTACTGAGTGTTTAAGACATGCTGAATAAGAAAAGTGCTCTGTTAGTCTCATCTTGTCAAAGATCAAGCTCTTGCTAAGACTGTTCAGCAGCTTTGTTATTTAGAGTGTACTTTAAACTTCAGGCGTTGATTTACCTCTCCTTGACTGAATGAAGGAGCTCTTTTAGAATGCATTGGATTTATCTCGGTGCTGCTGCCTTTCTTGGCAAAATTGGTGCACGTAATATTTTTCAGAGTGGCTCAGGGTCAGGTGTTTGCACATTCACCACTTAACAGCCCAGGCTGGATTTTCAGAACTGCCTTTCAAATGAGGAACATAAGGAAAGCCAGACAGCAGCTTCTCTCATCAGAGGTGGGGATAGATTTATAAGAGCTTCACATTTGCTGTGCTGCCATCTTTTGAAAGCAAGGGGCTTGTCTGTAGTACTTCTCTCTCATCATCCTTTAGAAAAGAGTGTGTAGCTCAGATGATGATTTTTGAAGCAGAAACTAATGAATGGTTTTTGTGCAATGAGCTTAGACTATCATGGCAATCTATAGCTTCAGTCCTAAAATCTGGGCCTGTGTTTTCTTGGTTCTGGTTAAGCTTGCAGTAGAACTAACTTGTGTGTTTGCTTATGGGGATAGTGTTTTGTTATTGTCCTCCTCTTGCACCCGAGAGAGATAATATTCTCCTGTTTCTGTGCATGTTTCTCTGCACAAGAGAAGCCCAGTGAGCACAACTGCAGAACGCTTGCCCTGTGTTCTGTAAATGTATCGCAAGAGAAGCTGCTGCCAAAGCAGGGCTCAGTAAGAAATCTAAATGTACAGCATCTTCTGTTTTGAAGAGATGAAGATCTTTTACATTAAGTGACAGAGTTTTAGCTGTCATGTTTCTAAAAATTTAAGTATGGAAGTAAGGAGGCCTTCTTGCTTGAAATCATTGGTCACTATTGTGGGCCGCAGTCCCCATCTGTAAACATTTCTCCTCTCCTCCCCTGCTGCAATGTTGAGGTTCAGAATAGCATGAGACCTGCTGAATAACAGGAAAGACCATGTTCTGGTTTTTTTCTCTAAGGAAGGGAAATTTAATTAGTGTTTAGGAAAGAGCCTGAAATATGCTGCCTGCTTGCCTGACCACAGCAGGATTTAAAATCCTGTTGACTGCCTGTAATAGTCATCAGTTATTTTATGGTATTGCCACTGCTGAGATAGGTAACTAGTATATGTCAAGGAATAAGTGAACAGGACATAATGCTCTTCTGTTGGCTCTTATTTATTTATTTTTTGGTTGAAAAGTGTTAAGAAATATCTGGACTTTGTGGGGCAGCTTTTGCAAGGTTAGGACAGAAAAGAGAAAAGTGTCAGGAGAAGCTTGCCTGGAGTGTTGCTGTGCCCGATGCTGTTATCCTTGCTCCAGGCACAGAATTTTATTTATTTTGGGATGACAACACATAGTTTAGTGGTTGAATAATGAACTGTGTTTTGCAGTTGGTGGTGACATGGCATGAAAGGGTGAGCTTATTCTTCCTGTAAGTAGGTATCTGGTGTTGCTTCAGGTGGCTTTGGGCTTGGAAGTGCTCATGTTGTGTGAGTGGGGACAGGATGGGAGGAGAGAAAACTGAATGTTATGAGGTTCAGCTTTTTGTTATCCCTCCTAAGTACATCTTACATGATCTTGCAGCTCCCATCAGCTGTTGTTTCTGAGCAGTGCATTGTTTCTAGTGAGCTCCACATTTAGTGACCCTTTCTGGCAGTGTATGTAAAAACAAGGTATCTCCAGTTAGGGATATTTGAGAAACTGTTAAAGAATTTGTCCCATCAGTGGAGTTAAAAGATTGCCAGGGATTCCAGGCATCCTTATTGTCTCTTACTGTGAATGTCTGCAGTGTAGAGTCTCCAAGTGTCTACAACTCCTTACTGTGGAGACATGACACCTAGCTGCATGCTCATCTCTGAGGACCATGGGTGGGTAGGGAGCAAGGTTTAAGATCTTTTCTTAAAGTGTTTCTATTATTGTTTGCAGGAACTAGGCAGACAGCAGGAGAACTTTACTGACCTGGGTGAGGATTTTGGGAAAGACTATGACTTCTCAGCCCGAGAGCCATCAGATCCTCCAATGGACTTCTCCACTGCCCCTGGCAAGCCTCAGGAACGCAGCGCTGAAGGCCCTGCTTACTCCTACACAACAAATGGACCTTTTAGAAACGTTGATGAGACTGGAGATTCTGGCATTGGTCAGAAGCCTTTCCCTCCCAAAATGGATGCAAGGTTATTTGGAGGTGTTAGGGACCCTGGAAATCCTTTTGCTACTGCCTTTGGACAAAATAGGGCTTTTCACCAAGACCATTCCTCTGTTGGTGGATTAACAGCTGAAGATATTGATAAAGCCAGACAGGCCAAAACAGGTTCAGGGCAGAAACCCTACAAACAGATGGTATGTTGTTTTAATTAAGGATACTCAGTGCTGTAGTTTCTATGCTGGATTGTCCTTACTCACCTTCTCTTCTGTTTCTATCATTTCTTCCTCTTCTGCTATTCCCTTTTTGGGAGGCAGAAGAGGGAAGTGTCAGTGCTCATTATCCCTGTGATATTTGTTCTGTCAATAGCTTTTCAGTCTCTCTTTTCATACTTGCTCCCTCTGTCAGATAATCTGACGTGAGCAAATGTTTAAAAAGTGTATTTAGTCTTAGAATTGGACCTAAGGTCCTCACAGTGGAGGCTGTGGCTTTCTGTGTGGCGTCTTGCAGTTGTAGAAGTGGAGGCAATGTTGCCCTGAGCGTAACTAGATTGGAGAGTAGCATAGCTCACTATTGTTGCTTTAGTGCTTCATACCCTTGTGTGGGAGTGCAGAACCCACAGCAGAACTCACAGTGCAGATACTTGTCATCTGCTCTGACCTTGTGCCTCCTTCCCCACATCCAGTATCAGATGCCACTGTGGGCTCACTCACTCAGGGCATTGCTGTATACAGCCACTCCTGCTGCTGTGCGTGGAGGAACTGTCTACAGTCCTGTGAATCTGATGACCCTCCATGAGTTCGAATTCCATGTGTGGAAGGGAGTTTGGGTTAGCATTGTGCATCTTCTCCAAGTTCAAAATACAAGGGCTGCTGAGTTGAAAGTGAGAATAGGGTTTCCAAGCATGGTTATCAGCTCTTCTGTCTTTCCCATCCTCTTGTCCTCTCCTCTGCTCAGTGTGTGTTTCAGTTCATGGTGTGTCTGTTCTGCACTGTATTCCCTTGAAAATCCCCCAACAGATACAAGGCTCAGGTTCAAGGAAAGCTTTCTGCAGCATGGAATTGTTAGGTGCTCTGGGTTGTGCTCTGACTTTGCAGGTGTCTGACCATGTGCCCAGTTAATCTGTGGATTTCTTGGTTTGTTTTTTCCCCTCTCTCTCCACTGCAGCTCAGTGAGCGGGCCCGCGAGAGGAAGGTTCCTGTCACCAGGATCGGCCGACTCGCCAACTTCGGAGGTCAGTTTGCACTCCTGCGTTTGCCACAGCACTTGCAGTGCTGGTTAATGGCTGGCTGTGACAGGGCTCCTGCCCTGCAGCACCAGGTGGTTCCATTTGCTGGTTCAGCTTGCTAATAGGAAAGTGCCTTCCCACTAACAGCTTAGTTAGCTCAGAGCTTGATTTGGGCTTTTTCATTGTTCTTAAGAGTTTGGGGCAGATGATTTGGGGGTGCATAGTAGAGCTGCACATCTTCATGGTGACACATACAGTGTGGGCTGTGCTGTTTTAGTGGGAGAGTGAGGTGCAGGTTGTTCCCCAACCTGTACAAATACCCTGGTTCTGCACATGTGATTGCACTTGGAGGAGACTCTCCCAGTCCTTATGGTGTGCTGTTACTGTCAAGCAGAGTCAGCTGCAGCAGCTGTTATTTCAAGTAATCTTTTCCCAATCTTACCCTTGCTACTTCTCTGAACAGTGTTTAAATATAAAACATATCTTCCTAGTATTCTTTTTTGAGCACGGGGAGATGATAACAGTCAAGGTTTGATTTACTTAGCCATTGCTTGTAGACCATTTTCTCCCAGGAAGGATGTAAATTCTGAGCTTGTAAAATCAAGCTAGCTGAAACCTAAATGAATTTTACATGCAGAGTGGGCCTTACTATGTCAAAAAGTAACTAAATATCTTAAGTAATATTGATAGATGATGCTTATTTAATGTCTTGTATCCAAAGCCATCAAAGGACTTAACGTGTTCCTGAGGAGAAAGGGACCAAAGTATTGCAGGTGGAGAGATGAACACAGCTAGTGCTACTTAGGTAATCATTAGGTGAGGAGTCTGTCTTTTGCTGTGGTTGGGTTTTCTTGTGACTGTAGTGTTTCGAGATGATATCTATCTAGGTTGTGAACAGTCTCCTGTGGCTCTTGTGATTCTCTTCCACAAAATTTGATAGAGAAGCACATGTACAAAGTAGACATCTTTGTGTTACGGATCCCGGAAGAAAGAAAAACAGCCTGTCAAATGTAGTTCAAATCAACTATTGTATAAAAAAACAATTATTCTTTCTCTGTGTGTCCTTTTGTTGGACTAATATGCACACTAGGAGGAGTTGGGGCAGGGGCTGATCCTATGCAGTGCAGGAATAAACAGCAAGTGAGTTTTGTGGTAAGTTTTTCATGCTTGTCAGATCTCTTTAACCCTGTAGTCTATTGCAGGCACTCTGGCTTTACAACATGCTTAGTATTTCTTAAAGGGAAGCAGGGTTCATGATCTGCTTTTTGGAGTAACATCACTTTAAAACTCACTGGGCTGTTTTCTTGAGCTCTAGTAGCACACAGGTCTCCATTCTAATCTAGCCTTGAATTTTATGACAAGTATCACAGCACTTTTTGCTGTCATCTTCTGGAGTTCACCTGTTGCTGCTTGCTGACAGCTGGTGGATGTGTTCACATCTTCTGTGAACTTTGGGTTCTAGTGCTGTTGCTTTATGTTCCAGCTTTTGGCACCCAAGGCTGTTGTGTGAGGGAAGGCTGACTCATGCTTCTAGGGGAGGTATAACCTGTCTTCTCCTAATCTCAAGGTAAAAACCAAAACAAATAGCCCCATCAGACCAAAACCACTAAGGGAGAGTAGGAAAGAGATTGTTTATAAGCAGCATCTCCAGACATACCTCTGTGTATAATTTTTTCTTTTTGTTCTTGCTCTTCTCTTCCAGCTGTCTGCTTTATATGATTAAAATGGCTGGCAAGACAGAGTGCTTGCTTTCAGAGTGCTTCTGGGGGAAAACTGTGTTGCAGAAATGGTGTTCAGATTCTCTGGTCTCTGCAATCTCTTGTTAGCATTCATTGCTTATCTTTCCCTCTGAAATTTAATTTGCAACAGCAAAGAGAAACAGTACTGTCAGTACAGTGGCTTAGCAAACAACAATGTAGTCTATAGGTAGTTTATTTCAGTTTAAGATATCCTTTGGTAATGTTTTGGGACTTTTGACAAGGGCCTATGGTAGCAGGACAAGGGATAATGGCTTTAAACTGACAGAGGGCAGGCTTAGATTAGTTGTTAGGAAGAAATCCTTTATTCAGAGGGTGGTGAGGCGCTGGCACAGGCTGCCCAGAGAAGGTGGGGATGTCCCATCTCTGGAAGTGTTCAAGGCCACGTTGGATGGGGGAGGATGGGGAAATATTGTAGGAAATACCACTGTTAACCTGTGGAATATTAGTGACCCAGCTATGTCCTTGCTTCCTAGGACATTCAAATGATTAGAATCAAACAAGGAATGGCAGAGGTGGGGGGTGATTATTTCCTGCTCTACCACCTGGCTCTTTACATTGCCTTAAAATTAATTAAGAGCAGGAGGCTGCTCCATATCCATGAGGAAATGTAGCTTAAAGCAAGTAAGTTTTTTTTGTGCAGGAATTCTCTTGTGTGCTTCAGGATGCCATCTTCATTTGAAGACCCCAAGAAATCATTCTGGGAAATAAAGTGGCTGAGGTGGATTCTTCTCCTACAGTCTCCACACCAGTCAAACTAGCATTTGATTCTGACTTTTTTTTACACTCTTTTTTTGGATAAAGTCCACTTTCCCCCTTTATTTCCATATTAGAACAGTATTATTTTAGGGTTGGATAAGATGGAAATGTTGTTGAGTAGGTCAAAACCAGAGTTCATGTAACTATTCCTGGGGTTCAGATAGCTGAATTCCCATGCTATTGGCATGATCCCATTCCTCCTCCTCTCTTTGTAGGGTTGTTTTTTTTTTTTTTGTCCCCTCCAGTGTTATAGGGAGTGTTCAGCTGTGCCATGATGTCAGGACACTGTGCTGGGTGATGGACAAATTAGCAGCAGGAGGCAAAAATACTTGGGACTGCTGAGTTTGCCTTGGCTTCTCACCTCTTCTGGGGGCAAAGAACGTTTTACTGGAAAGATTGAAGATCATGTTTTCCAACACTTGCCTGTAATACTGAGCTAATATTGCTCTGTGATCAGCACAAGATCCTCTACTGAACTTTTTTGTCCTTTATAGGTATTTTTGTATGCTTCTTGCAAGAGTGACTGCTGATGGGTGTATTTATAGTACTAAATAGCATCCTTGATTTTTATTTATTTTTTCTTCCCAGGATTGTAATTGACAAAACAGATTTTTCTGCAGTTTTTTTTTGTTCCATGCTTGTTTTGTAGCCTGATGGGTCATCAGTTCCACCCACACAGTTCTTGATTTTTTTCTTTATTTCCATTCTCCCTTCCTTGCCTTATTTGACTTTTCTAAGCTGTTCCTGTCTCCCTTAATCATATTACTGGTTTCTAAGTTTATTATTTTAATGATATAATAAGGTCCTTTTGCAATAAAGAAGATTCAGGAAGCTTGTGGCAAAGTCTAGATTTAATGTGATTTTAACAATTTTGAAAACAAAAAAGCAAAAACCTAGTCTGAGGTATGTTAGTGAAGTATATACAGGCCTGACAGCTGCAGGATTCAGATTGTCATGTGAGTGACAAGTGAGTGTATTGGGTTTGCTTGTCAAGGGTTTGGCTGCAGGGTGGCTTCTGTGAGAAGCTGCCAGAAGGTTCCCCCGTGTCTGACTCCAAGGTGGCTCCAAGCCAAGGCCATCAGCGATGGTGGCAGCACCTCTGGGATAAGAGTTATGAAGGGGAGAAAACCTGCACAACTGCAGCTGGAGAGAGGAGTGAGAGAAACAGCCCTGCAGACACCAAGGTCAGGGAAGAAGGAGGTGGAGAAGGCGCTCCAGATGCTGGAGCTGAGATTCTCAGGCAGCCTGTGGTGAAGGCCATGGTGAGGCAGCTGTGCCCCTGCAGCCCATGGAGGTCCACAATGGAGCAGAGATCCACCTGCAGCCCATGGAGGACCCCAGGGTGGATGAGGTGGATGTTTGAAGAAAGCTGTGACTTTGTGGGAAGCCCACACTGGAGCGGGGTCCTGGCAGGGCCTGTGGACAGAGGAGCCCACACTGGAGCAGATTTGCTGGCAGGACTTGTGACCCTGCAGTGGGCCTGTGCTGGAGCAGCCTGTTCCTGAAGGATTGCACCCTGTGGAAGGGGCCTATGCTGGGGCAGTTTGTGAACTGCAGCCCATGGAGAGGACTCACACTGGAGAAGTTTGTGGAGAACTTCTCCTGTGGGAGCAACCTGCTCCTGTGGGAGCAACCCCACACTGGAGCAGGGGAAGAGCCTGAGGAGTCCCCTTCCTGAAGAGGAAGGAGCAGCAGAAACGATGTGTGTTGAACTGACTATAACTGCTATCCCCTTCCCCTGTGTTGCTGTGAAGGGGAAGGAGGTAAAGAATTCAGGAGTAAAGTTAAACCCAGGAAGAACAGAGGAGTAGGAGGGAATGTCTTTTATGATTTAGTATTAATTGCTCATTATCCTACTCTGATTTGATTGGTAATAAATTAAACTCAACCTGGGGAAATTAGTTTCTTTTGCCTGTGATGGTGATTGCTGAGGGATCTCCCTGTCCTTATCTTGATCCATGAGCCTTTCCTTATATTTTTCTCTGCCCTGCCCAGCTGAGGAGCTTGCAGTGTTTGTTGTGTGGTGAATGTGGTGTTTTACATGACCAAAACCAGGGCACAGGCTGCTCCAGGGGAGGGTCTCGCCTCACTTGGCAGGCTTAGCAGAGTGATAACAGCCCATTCAGCTCCTGTTTGTTTTGTTGTGTCAGTTGCTGGGCCAGAGGATTTTCCTGAACAAAACTGGTTCCAGATCATCTCTTGATGGGCTTGGTTTGAAGTGTCTTGGATGCTGCAGATGCCTGGAAAATACCTTAAAGAGCCATTCTGCTGGTATAGAACCAAGTGGCTTTTTCCAAGGCTGAAATAATCTGCAAAATGCAGGAGAAGGGCTTTGTAGAGGTGCTTGGGGATATTATTTCTCAAGGTGTTGTACCATGGCTGTTGAGTAATGCTGAGAACTGTCCCAAAATGATTAATCTTGGAGGAAATACACATCTTGCAGACAAGGAAAGTGAAGGACACAAGGAGTGACCTGTGCAAGTAATTAGTGGCCCAGAGGAGGAGAGTGTTTTTGTAGTACTACAGATTCTTCAGAGGAATGACTTGTTCCTGGTAACAGGTAAAGAACAGCAGCTAAGCCCCATATAGCTGCTTACTCATTTCCTCCCACTGCAGGAAGAAATAGGAAAGAGCAAAAACTTGGAGAAAACTTGGGTGTTGAGATAAAGACAGTTTAAGATGGGAAGCAAAGAAAGATTCATGTTCAAGCAAAGCAGCAAGAAGAGTTCATTCATGACTCCCTTCTGGAAGGCAGATGTTCAGCTACTTCCTGGGAATCCGGACCTCAGCATCTGTAGTGGTTACTTGGGAGGGCAAACACCTTAACCCCAAACAAAAACACCTTTGTTTTTTTTCAAGCTTGACTGCTAAGCAGCAGCAAACACTGTGATTATAGTTTGAAGATGCTTGAAGCCTTTGTTTAAATTTCAGATCTTTTTAACCATGTTTTTGTCTTTTTACATGTTTTTGTCTGACTTTAGTTTATTTAAAACTTGTTGACTGGTGATTGGAGGGTTTTTTTCTTTTGGAAATTGGACAGAGTGGAGCAGTGAGGAAACTGTAAGAGCACCTATTGAAAAAGGAGCTCTTCTTCTAGTGCAGTCTACAATATTAGTACAGATGCTCAGCTGTGCACATCCATAAGAGAGAAGGTGCAAAACACATTCATTTGTAGTCTGATCTTGCCCACACTGATGTAAGCCCAAGCTGCTTTTAAACAAGAGATAACCTCTCCAGCTTTATTCTGGAAGAGTAGAATCTGGTTCCTAGTCTTTCATTTACTTTAGAAGTGGTTTGTCTTAATGATGAAGAGATTAGAAACTTCAGATATGTTTTATTTTATGTCCTAGCAGTAAATCTCATAGTTTTTAATTTGAAACATTGACCGTAGAGCCTTTAGAACATGATGTGATGTTTTTAATTTGAAACCAATTACTGCCAGTCAGTTCAGTCTAGCTCTGATAATGACCAAGCTGATTTACAGTGGGGAGCATTGTTTTGGAGGTGGTGAGAGTGGGATCAAGGCCAACAGAAATGTTCTATGAGTGGTATTTAGTCTGGAAAATCACATCTTGTTGATGAGATATGTCTTTATTGGCTTCCTGTCTGACTCTTGGCATTGCCTGCTCCAAGTTACTCTCTTGCATGTGGGATCTGATTGGAAATGAGCATGTATCAGCATTTTAATAGGTGTTATGCTGTGTTTGAAAAGCTTTTTTGCTTGTTTTCTGTGAAGCCTAGGGGTATTTTTCTCATTTTGTTTAGCTAATAAAATCTCAGGATTTCTGGTGCAAAACAATTGCTCATTGGTGATGCCTGGTTTGGCACAACTGAAGGGTCTGCACAGGTTAGCTACTAACATGAGAATTTCTTAGGCTTCAAGTTGTCATTTCAGTGTTGCAACTCCATAGGAAAACTTGCAGAAAATATAGAAAAATTAAAAAAAAAAAAGAACAAAACCTGAACAAAGACTGCCCCACAAAAACCCCACTAAACCAACAAAAAAACCCCCAAACCCCAACCACCTTGTAATGTCACTGATGCCTCCTGTGTTTCACCTTATGCTGGATTCTCTGGCCCAGTGCATGTAGTCTGTAAGACTGAAAGTGGAGCTGTTTTTGAAGCAGATCAACTATACAAGCTTGAAATTGTACTGGGAGAGGTGGGGTTGTAATTACCTGGTGGGTGAGAGGAAAAACTACAGTGCAGGATGAGGGTCACCTTGTTTGTGGCCAGGCTTTCTCACTTCAGTTGACAAAACTTTTGCATGTGGCTCTTCTGCACACGTGCAAAATGCCATGTGCTGGACAGCTCTGCTTCCTTCATTGTGCTGACTTTGTTTCCTGGTTGTTTTACCTGGGAAGTTTTCCAGTAGTGCCTTGAGGAAGGCTTGGGGTGCTTGGAAAACAGTGCTGTCAGCAGTGTCGGAGTACAGCATGGCAGGATGCACCACTGCTGAGGAGATATGAAGCAGCACTATCTGTTCTGGTTACCCATGTCATTTATTATCTAAAAAAAGAAATATTTGATATTGGGAAGGCAGTGAGACTTTGGTAGTATGGATTGCTGCATGATTAGATCTGTGCCTCATTTAATCTCCAGTGGCTTTGCCCTGGTTAGTGGAGGCAGATAGTGCTGCCTTTGTAGTTGTAGCATAACCTGTGGCTGTGAAACAGCACCCTGGAATTCACTGCTTGCCAGGGTGATAGTTCATGTGGATTGCTGCTGTTTTGTCTCCTGGTCTTACTGTTGCTGTGTGGGATTACTCCCTCGCCCAGCTCCTTGGGACTGCAGGTTACAACACTGCTGGTGTAAGGTGAGCCTCAGGCAAGACGTGTTTCTGTTCATTACAGTCAATGAGCACATGGAAGGAAGAGATAGCTAATGAGCACAATTAAATTTATGGCTTAGACAGCAGGGTTGCAAAACCTTACACTCTACTGGCAGTGGCTTCATCCTAAATACGGTTTTTTCTCCTGCTATAGTGGCGTGGTGGGGGGTGAGAGGGATTCTGTTCCCTCCTGAGAATTGTACTTTAAGAACCATGATTGTGAGAGTTTTGGCATCTTTTTTTCCTCTTTTTTTTTAAGCTCCATGATTTGAGTCTAGAGCAGGACATTAGCCAGAGCACAGAGCTCTGAGTAACACTTGTGACATGCTTTATAAAAGCCAGATGTCCCAGACTGGCCTAGCCTATGATTCCTGCCTGGCATGCTGGGCTGAAGAAGTATAGGAGAAAACTCTTCAGTGTCAAGTGAAGATGACTCCATTGCAAACCCCAGGATGTTCTAATAGAGCTGTTGTGCATTTGAATGTGGGGCTTAAAGTTAATTACCAAAAACGCCTCTGTATGTGGCTTGGAAGTATTTTTTTCACTCTGACTTGAGTCTTTTTCTCCTTATTTTGAAGGACTGGCTGTTGGTCTTGGCATTGGGGCTTTGGCAGAAGTGGCAAAGAAGAGCCTTAGACCTGAAGAACGCAGTGGTAAGCCCTTTCAATTTCTTTCTGTTTTCTTTTTTTCCTCTTTATTTTATCCCCAGACACAGTTTACCTGAGTTTCCAAGATTTGTATTCTTTTGAAGGCTGGATGGTGAAGCAGAATAACAGGAGGATATGGGTAGTTCTTCTATTTTCAATATAATCCTTCATCTCCTGGCTCTTCTCCCATCTCCCTACGCCACAGCCTCACTACATAGACAGAGGTCAGAGGAATATTCCAGAGAATGTGTTTGTGCCAGCACAGTTTGTACAGCTTTACTTTTCCATAGCCAACCCTGAGGTTGAATCCTATCCTTGTGCCCATTCTTGGATTGTCTTAACAATTCTTTTTAAACTGTTCAGTGAAACCATGTATTTCTATCAGTACAGAAACTTTAGATGAGCCTGTGTGTCTGAAAATTTTGTTAGTGGTTGTAGTCTTTTTGAAATTAAAGGATGTTCTGCCTAGGAGGAACTTGGAGGATGGCTGCTGTCGTGTAAGAGAGGCAAAGCACTTTATGCAATTCAAATTAAATGGCAGTTGTCTATTTCCAATATCTGTCTTTTGCTGCCTTCTAAAGGATCCTTATAACATGCAAAAGGATGTGCTGTGCAAATAGACCTGATCGTCTTTCCTTCCCAGCTTATTTGAAGTTAGAGGTAAATGTTCCGAAATTGCACCTGATCATGTCATGGTGGCTTTCTTCTAAGCAAAGGTGTTGGTAAAATATGGTGGGGTGTGTGGGGGTCAGTGGTTTAGGGCATAGAAATACCTGGTGGTGTTCTTCAGAAACCATGAGATTTATTCTAAAGTTTATGGTTCCATTCACTTGTTTGTTATCCAGGAAAAGCTTTGGTGGGATACTGCAAAATGTCAATGTCTGTGACAGTTGCTGCAGGCTATTTGATCTTCAGCTGGTCTCTCTGGTTTGGCTGGTATGGTTGTGTTCAGGTTACTTCCAGTGACTGGAGGGAGCTGATGAAAGGTTGAAGTACTTGTAGCTAGAAGTAAAAATGAAGTCAAATCATTCCTGGTTCAGAAGCATTACTTTGAGATAATGACAACTGCTGGGTCCTTGTAACTTTACTCTGTGGCTGGTAGTATTCTACTACAAAGCCAATTTCTGTCTTCACCGTGGTCATCTTTGGGGGTGGAAAAAGGATGGAAACTGAACTTCTGTTTCAGGAGGTACGGGAGTGGCTGGAAAATGAAGACATTTGGAAGGGGGAAAAACACTAAAAAAACTAAGCAACTGAACAAAAAAATCCCAACCAAAAGAAATTCCCAAACCCTAAAACAACACCGCAGAATGCGAAACGTATTTCCATTAGTGGGAGGCAGAGGTTGTGGACAATCCAGGACTCTGCTTGTACTAGGAATACCAAGATGCAAATATTAACTGCAAGGCAGTGCTGAGCAGCCCAGCAGAGAAAAAGGACCCTTGGCAAAGAGTTCTTGTTTCTCTCTAAGACCTGAGGTGTGTGAGGATGGGTGGGTTTCTTTGCTTTGATTTAACAACATGAATCCAGGCAAACACAGCCCATCCTGTAGAGAATCCTTGAAGGGTTTTTGCTTTCAGCACTTGGGATGTTTGATAGGTTGTTGATACCTGTTGGAAGCTGATGATTTATGTTGCCTGTAACAGAGGTGGAATTGCACAACTGTTGGTATTTCTCTGCTTGCCAGAGTATTTTCTAATTGGGCACACCCCAAGTGAAAACAGGAGTTTGCAGAGCTACGAAGTTTGAGGGAATAACATGAGCTTTGTTCCTCTCTTACAGCATGAGAAGGATTTTTTTTTTTTTTTAAATTTAGAGGGCAGCAGACACTTTCTCCTTGCAATAAAGCAATTGCACCTCTAAACTTTTTTTTCTTCCTGGGGAAACTATTATTTTTCTGTGTCAGAAGCCTGCTCTATAGTCTTGAATCCTGCTTTGGGAAGAGTGATTTTCTTGAACAAACCTTGATTAAAAAAATGAGGCAATGAGAACTGCCAACTTTAGTGCTAGGCAGGGAATTAGAAAATGACCTGGCTTTTATTTTTAGGTGTTTGTTTGTCTTTCCTTGTTGCTTCTCCTTTTGCTGTCAAGTCTGCTTAGATAAGATCTTGGAGTAGTGGCTGTGCTGTAAAGGAGAATAATATCAATAGTGGAACTGAGAATGAGCCAAGAGCAGCAAGTGTGGAGGTGAGGCAAAAGTGAAAGATGTGCAAGCTTCGAACTCTTCTGGAGCTTCTCAGGCCAAAGACACAGGAAGGTTTCCAGGTGACTCAGCTACAGCCTCTGGCTAGTGTCCTTGGATGTGTTTTCCACACTATTTCAGTGGTGGGTAGGACTCCATGAATGAGAGCTCTCTCCATGGGCTCTGCTCCTGCAGAAATGCACAGCAGAGGATACTGACACAGTGGGAGTCCAAGATTCCATTTTCTTACTGTTCTTCTGACAGTACCAGCCTGAGCTGTTCTTGGAGCAAATCTCTTGACATAAGTACCTCTATATTTCTTTAGAAGTACCTCTGTGCCCCTTTCCTGATTATAGCTTGAGGCATTTGTGCCCAGGTTTTGTGGCTGCCAGCACCATGAGTTTGGGCTAAGACCTATCTCTTTTGAGAATGACATATTGTCCTGTTCCTGGGAAGCTGATAGAGGATATAATTTCCCTCCCTACTGCTGCAATATTAATAGTAACTTCTTGGCACTCCAGACTTAAACAAGTGGGATGTGTGTATGCACAAAGGCACGCCTAAGAATTTCACACTCTCACTGGCATCCAGGAGTAACGAGGAAGAGCTTTCTCTTGGTTGCCCTCCTCTTGCCTAGTTAGTACAAACTAAAGTGTCTTTATGCCTTTAAAATGGAGTTAGAAACACTGGTCCTTTAGTCCCAACCCCTAAGCCAGACACTCCTGAGCTACACATGATCCTGACAGCACAGCTTGTACTTCTTCTTTCCATTGCTGTTATCAGAGGGACTGCAAATTCCTACTCTCCTGCACGTTCTCTAGTAATTGTGCTAGTGCTGATCTGTTTTTTCCTGCTCAGTTTCCCCATCCTTGTCTAGTAGCCACAGGGCCCTTCTCTCTCTACTTTGGATTGTCTCTGTTTCCATAAACAATTCACTTCTTCAGGGACTTAGGCTAAAGGAAATATGTCTGATGCAAGAGTTGGTGAATTTCTTCCTTTTCCATCCAAGCCTGATGTCCTGGATGTAAATTCCTTCTGCTGCCAAATTCTTGTGAATAGGTGCAGGTTTCTTTGGTTTTTTGTGTTTTTTTTTTTTTTTTTAAAGGGCTTAAGGTCCTAATGCTGCCATCTTTGAGGGGTTTGGCTCATCTTCTTTTGTTAAAAAGAGAATGACTTACTTGATTTCCAGTTTGAATTTTCCTGGTAGGCTGATAACCTCCTCTGTCGCTGGTGACCTTGATGGCAGCCTCAGTATTTAAAGCGTGTATTTACAGTGTAAGGCCCACGCAGGGTGGGAATGGGAAAGTAGAATGAATTCCCAGCAGTTAAAATGAGAGTGCCCAGATAAACAGCTGCTGTTACAAGTAAAGAGACTCTGGGTTCAAGGACAACTTTGTCACTTATTAATGACCTGTCCTGGGCAGTTGTTCAGGCAATGCACAAATGCCAGGCTGGACAGAGCCCTGACAGGCTGGCACTTGGCCTGGATTTGAACACAGAGGGATTTTCTTATGAAAGGGAGTAATGCAATATCCTTGGGTTGTCAGTCCCAAGTGCTTAGGCCATGTTCTTGAGTATTCCCTTGCCCCCAAGTTTCTGTGGCAGATGGTCCTAAAACAAACATACACAAAGTCCAGTCACTAGTTCTCCATTTGACAGTGGCAAAGAAGGTGGAAGACGAGTGATGCAGCTGTGAGTTGCACACAGGTTTGGAAAGGTTCATGCTGATTCTGAATTTGGAAAGGAAAAAAAAGTGGGTCAAGCACTAGTGAGGGTGTGTGCCTGCTGCCTTTTCTGTGGCAGAACTGACAGGCCCAGGCACTGTGGCTGCAGGAGCCTTAATTTCTGAGGTGTCCATGCTGCCACAGCTTGTATGTGACTTCTATTTGCCTCTTTTTCTTTCCCTGATGAAATAGGTGAAACCAGCTTTGTGATCTGAAGATGGGGAGGAAATAATGTGAGGCACCAAAAGGTGCCAGCCATTTTTGGGTAAAATGTTGACTCACTGAAAATTGGTATATTTTTTCATGAACTTGTGGTGGGTTTTATCCCCACTCCCTTTCCACCCAGCCTTGGAAGCCTGTGTCTGTTTTCTCTCTGCTTGCCATTTACGTACTCCTGCTTTTCAATCTTGCTTCCAGGTCACCTTCTTGTTCTTGCTGCTTGTAGCAAAGTACATGAGCAAGAGCTGCTCACATGCTATTGGGCTGCCTGGTGATCAGGTATTGCCCCTGCAGGCTGGACTTCAGTGAGAAGCCTGCCAGGAGAAGAGGACTTGGGCCTGCCTGTGTTTGGCTCTTTCTCTGATAAGACTTAAAACTGTCAGGGTTCACTGGCTTCTGGAGGTGGCTTTAATCATTAACAAACTCCTTTATTCTGCTGCTGACTCAAAGGAGGATGTTTTTGTGTGCAGTGGTGTGAAGGAAGGCACGGCTTTGATTCAGTACTTTCCCTAGGTCCTGTGTGTCATCTCATACAGGGATTTGCCTCGTCATTGCTAAGGACACAGTTTTCCTGATAGGACAGTTAAGAGACAGCTTTTCAAGTGTGCAAAGCCAGATCCTTCTGCCCTGGGTAGCTCTAGCTGTTCAGTCTCTAAGGCTCCTTCCATCCATTATCCAGAGCAAAATGTGCTCTGAGGATTGCAGTGTGTTGGAAATAGTGAATTCTGGACCCCTCCTGCTTTTCTGTATCTTGCTCTCAAGAGCAGCATGGTTGTCCTGTGTACTCCTGGTGGTTTTATTCCTCTCTTTCCTTTTCCTGTACATTCTTGACTTAGGACAGGGATTTGTAGAGAGATGTCCCACATGCAGTGCCATCTTGCTGCTATCCCACGAAACAGATGAAGGAAAGAGGGGGGATGAAGGGCAGGAGAGCAGTATGTACCTCACACATCTGTGCTCTGCCAGAAGAGAGTTCTGTGGAATCACTTCTGCAGGGAAGGTCTGTAAGCACTCCAGCTGCTTGCAGGGACTGAAGGGCGTCTGTCAGATCAGTAACGTGCTTGGCACCTCAAGAAAATGGCACCAAGTTGTGGGAGCTGCCAGAGTTCTTAGACAGCAGCTACTTCAGTCTGTCTCTGTTACTTGTCCTGTCCCCTGGCCAGTCTAAGACCCTTCCTGAGAGCTACCAGGAGGTGGAGAGGATCTCTGGCTGCTCCAGTTAGCACATGGCACACCAGTAATTTCCATCTGCCTGAGATCTCCAGGGCTGTTTTCATCTGCTGTGCCTTTTTGGGTGCTGCTTATTGTTTATAGGGGTTTCAGCTGTTCTGTGCTCTGCTCCCCTAAAGTATTCTAAAAACAATGTAGCTGCAAGATCAGTGTATTGGCTGTGAGCTCTGCAGCCTGGCTGCAAGGCCTGACCTTCCTCCTGCTTGGCTCTCTGTCAGTGGGAGCTGCTCTGCAGCCCCAGCAGAAGTGGTAGGCGGGTGTCTGCCTGCCCCCTCGGTCCCTGCTCTACTGGGCATTGCCCTGGAAGGTAGTTCTGGGCTGCTTCTCCCGAAGGGACCATCAGGGTTTCCTTCCCCTCTCCCTTAATAAAAAAAAATTTAAAAGTGGAGGGGAAGTGCTTCTTATGCCACACAATCCCCCTGTTGCATACTTGGAACCGTGGCACTGGTGTGTACATGGCTGCATGACCTCTCTGAGCCTGTCAGACATCAGGCTTTACCCACTCTTGGGGACGGGAATGTGTGTGTTTGAGTGTGTATATTTTGGTCTCGTTCTGTGCAAGCTTCCACCCTGAGGTTGGAAGAGGCCTGTTATTGGTCTATGCTGGTGTGTTGAGGATTCCGCCTTGCTGTGGCTCACTCCTGCTGCCCTTCTGAGGCTATGGCTGTGCTGCAGCCCATGGTTTGGGACCCGAGACACCTTTGCACAATGTTTTAGGCTGTGCTGGCTGGTACAGTGAGTTCAAGCACCGACATCTGCTCAGGATCCCAGATGGTTTGCAGAGCAGCACAGACGTTCTTGGAGGCTGTGACTTGCTGCTCCTGGCCCTCAAGCCAACGATGTCAAAGTTGTCCCAAGGCACATGTACAGCTTCAGTCCGTGCCCCTGGGTTGCAGTGAAGGCACTCAGTGTAGTCCTGGTTTGATTTCCCTAGGGAAGGGCAAATTTCCTGTGGAATGTGGGCTAGCACAGTGGAGTGGACTTGTCAAGATAAGGGTGTTCTTCATTCATGCTCTCTCTCCTTGCCCTCAGGGAAGAAAGCAGTGATGGATTCTAGCCCGTTCCTGTCGGAGGCCAATGCAGAAAGGATCGTGAGAACCTTGTGCAAGGTCCGGGGAGCAGCACTAAAGCTGGGACAGATGCTGAGCATTCAAGGTACGTGGCAGCACAAGTCCTCGGCTGTCCTTAGTGTGCCAGGTGTGACACAGGGTCAGCTGTCTGCCATGAGGCAGTGTCAAGTGAATGTGGAGACCGAACAAATGGCTTTCTCCTGTGAGAGCAGTGATGGAAATGTTTGAGTTCCATCTAATCCCAGTATGAAGTAAATAGATGTATGCACTATATGCACCACCACTCTCCCAATGTCCTTATTGTGTATAACTGAAATTGGTTGACAGTAGGGTGACACTGTGAATTTTAGTGTCTGTGTTACAAGCAATTGTTGAGAAGCAGAGCTGTATTACACTCCAATTGCAGGTGTCCTGCTAGAAACGAGGAGGGTGACAACAAGATTGTGATCCTGTTCTTTCTTCACCAAAAGTGGTCAAGGTTATATCCACAATGCTCTCCCATTATAGCAACCTGTTTGTGGTTTACGTGCTCTGTGGGCACTGAAGCTTTACTGGAAAGGCCAGTACAGCTGAATCTTATCAGGTATAAAACACTTGTTTCCATCCTGAGAAGACTTCAAACTGCTATTTATCCCATTGAGCTCTGAGGCCAGTGACCACAGGTGAAGGCATGAGTGACATCAGTGTCTGCACTGAACTCTTAGGTTACTCCTGGGAGATGGCAGGTGTGCTCAGTTCAAGCCTTATCTGGATCTTTCCAATTTGCCTTCCTGCCCAGCCTGATAGGGAAGGAAAGAACCAGCCAAAAATAGCTGTAAGACTTGTCTGGAAATATCTTTCAGTATGTTTCTGAAACTGAGTAAGTGTCTCAGTGTTTGAAGTACTTGGTTTGCTTGGCTTGTGCTTCTGCTTGAATTTTTGTAGGTATTAGCTGATGAGACTGCATCTAGCAGAGTATTAAATAACTTGGGCTCGCCAACAAAGCAAGATCAGCTCCTTGTTCCAGAGAGCCCTGACTGGCATTTCATCTGCTAATCAGTTGGTTCAGGTGGGTGCCAGGCTGATGGCCACCTGGCAAAGCCTAGTGGGAGGCATCAGCTGCTGTGTCAAAGGCTGCCACCCACATGCTGTTTTCTCACCCTCTAGAAACTGCCAGGTGCCACTGATGGCTCCCAGTGCAGATCCAGGAGGAGCTCCTTGCTTTCCAGTGCCTCTGGTATGTGGGCTGAGCAAGCCATACCTGGAAATCAGCTCTGCAGTTAAACTCATCTGCCGTAGGTGGGATTAATTTCAGACTCTTGGGACACTACTGAGTTGTGCCTGATGTGTGCCCAAGCCTGGTCACAGCTGCCCTAGGCCTGGATGTGAGTGCAGAGGGAGTAGCTGTGAAAGGCTGGCTCTGAGGAGCAGAAATGCTCTGGATTTTTGTAACTTGCCTGCTGTCTCCTAATGTTACGGTGCTCTGGCAGGAGTGTCAAATACTTGCTGATTGACTTCACTCTGGTGTCAAGAACAGGCCTTCAGCAACCTCAGTGGTTGTACCCAGCCCTCATTTGGACTCTTGCTGTAAGTGTGTGGGCTCTGCTGTGCCTGGCAAGAACACAGGCACATGGTGACCTTGCTGGGGGACAGCTGTGGTGAAGTAAATCAGACACCATCAACAATGCAGATTGTCTGTTTCATGGGCTGGCTGTTTGGACAGGAGGATTTCAGGCAGGTCCTGCCACTTCATGGGCTTCTCTGTGGCCTGGTGAGTTTGAATTCACTGCTTCTATCCGCAGGTCTGGGTGTTAATTGTGGGCAGGAGCTACCTACAGCAGTGCCCTTAAAAGCCCTGATGTCTGCTGTGTCTCCCTGATGTGGGAGTCAGTGGATTTGTTAGGGACCCACATTCCTAAAGGTCCTACACAGAGGAGATGCCAAGGGCTCCCAGTCATCCTGTGTTCTGGGAGATGTTGGAAAGGCAGCTGCATTTGCCAGCTGAGAGTGCCCTGCCTTGGCTCCTGCTGCGTGTTTTGTTCCAGTAAGGCCTCACCAGTTGACCACAAAGACGTAAAACCTTATTCATCAGCATGTTGTAAGCCTGGCTTTGGCAGAGTTGCTTCCACCGCACAACTGATTTTTGACACTGCTGGTGAGTTTCTGTACAGTCAACCTGGACTTGCAGGTTCCTTGGCTATTTGACATTGTGCTCATGAACAAAGAGGGGGGGTGGTCAAGCGCCCCAGCTAAGGATGGCTGCACTCTCAGACTAGGGGTTGCAACACCTTGAGAAGTTTATGGATGTCAGCAATAAAGCAAGTAACAGAAGTTTATCTCAAATGCCTGTAGCAGATGCTGATGCCCTGACACAAATGGCTTCTGGGAGCAGGAGTTGCTCTTGGTTGAGATCCATTCTCCTTCTGCCCAGTCACCCTTGGCAGTGCAGGTTGCATGTTGCAGCATGATGGTTAATACCTTCACATACCCCTGAGAATAGTTTTTGGAGTGTTCAGAAGCTGGGTGGTGACACACCATCAGTGACAGAGCAGGTGTTTCTTTTGGTGTTTGCAGTGCACACGCAAATGCGATGTCTCACCTTCTTGCGGGTTTGTAACGTCACAGCAGGGGTTCTACTCACTGTTCCTGCAAAGCCTGCTCATCTCCAACTTGCAGTGATGGAATGGGAGCTCCTCTTAAAAACCTCCTGTTGGTTCCACTTTTAAATGCTATTATGGCTTCAATGGGAATTTGTAAACAATTCTGAGTGTTAGTGTCACATCTCTGCATTATTTATCTTTTTCTCTGCATTCCTTTCCATCCTTCTTCCCAGGACAGTCCTCTTAAGGTCACAGTTTGTTTCTTGTTTCCTGAGATAGATGTAAGGTGGTTCATACATGTGTATTTGGAGAGGAACAATAAATTTCTGTTTGAATGTCACAGTTGTGTGTGCAGGTTCAGTTCTCAGGATCAAGGCCTGTAGCCTGGACTTTTGCAGTGCTGGGAGAGCAGCAGATAAATCTAATTCCTTCATAATCATTTATGAAATGAAAAGTTTGCCAGAAATGGTAGTTTTTCTCTGAGTTGTTGTAGAAGCCTTTGTTCAAGCAGAGAACTAATCTTTCAAGATGTCCCAGCCCCTCCTCTTTCTTATGAGTGTAAATATTTGCTAAATCCTTCTGACTTAAAAGTTTTGGCTCAGCTATGTTCTCTTCTGCCCACTTGTAGTTGCTCTGCCTTCGGACAGTTGTTTACAATAGCAGATGCTGAATGCTGATTTCTCCAAGAGTTCAGTACTTGTGTAAGTGCTGTTTTACCATTGCACAGTGTTCTAGAGGAGCTGCTGCCCCTTAAAATGAACTGGATGAAACCACATTGGGAACCTTGGAGTGTTGGGATGGCTCTTCAGTGGTCCCTTCTGTGGCCTGTGTTTCCATGAGGCAGTGGCCTCTCCTAGACCTGGATGTTGTCGTGCTGCCAGCCAGAAGATGGGCTGGTGTGTGACAGAGGCAGAGCACTCTGCTCTTGGGTCTGTGCAACCTGTCACCACACCAAAAGAACTAAAGAACTACTTCCAAAACCTTCCCTGGGGTGTGCCTGGGGCAGGACAGCCAGGCTTGTCTGAATGCAGGTGCACATGTGTGTGTGTTGGAGAATGCAATGCCTGCACTGACTGCTGTGTGCTTTCCCTTGGCAGATGATGCCTTCATCAACCCCCATCTCCAGAGGATTTTTGAGCGTGTGCGTCAGAGTGCTGACTTCATGCCAATAAAGCAGATGATGGTGAGGAATATTCCTGAGTGCTTATCAGGGAAAGGGACAATGACAGAATAAAAGTCACCTGTGACATTCCTTAGGGAGGAGGATGGGGATTTTAAAGAGTATTCTTCCAGTGTTTTCAGTTGTGGGTAACGTGTGATTCCTTCTCTCAGTTATGTGCTGTCTTCTCAAAAAAATGGAAGTTTGGGTCTAGACAGAGGGGAAAAAATGTGGGAGTTTTTCATGTCCTGAGATTAATGCTGATGGAACAGGATGCTACACACAAATATGATTGCAGGGTCTTGAGTGTAGCCTTCTCTTCTGTTTTCTCTTCTATTTTTTAGGGTCTTAAGCTGGTGTCTAGATATGTCTACATGCCAAGCCTTAGTCTGCTGGAAAATTAACAGCAGCTTTGTCCTTACCATTTTGGTTAAGTTGCCATCAAGAAGACCCAGAATGAAGCAGACTAAGTCTGCTTTCCACAGTGTATATGTTCTCTGTAAATTAACATGTAGAGTGGTGCAAAAGGAACTGGCAGCACTACTTACCTTCTGAAGGACACTAAGCAGAGCTAGAACTTAAATATGGCAGTCTGGCAGGGTAGCAAAAAAGCTGTTAAAGCAGGCTGTGATGTTTAATTGTCAATATTGCCTTAAAGAGAGTCATGTCTGGATTGCTTCTGTTCAGCTTGGCAGCATGATGAAAGAGGAGAAATAGCTAACTCCTTGCTCATTTTCTGGAAGATAGCAAGTGGCACCTAAAAGGGGATGTTTGTATTGCGAAGGCAGTGGTGTTTGTGTTAAAGATTTCTGTCCTTTAGGGCAGAGCCTCACAGAGATCTGATCAGCATCGGTTCAGTGCTGGGGCAGCATTGCTGGCTGGACCATTCCTTGCCTTGGTGTGCAATGACAAGGCACAGACGATGATCTAGAAAGCAGGTTATAGGTACTCAGAACTCAGTCACCTTAGAGGAATTTTAGATTTCCAAGTCTGAAAGTCTTAAAATCTTTGCTTCCCATGCCCTGATCCTTTCTATTTATTTGTAGAAAACGCTGAACAATGATCTCGGCCCCAACTGGAGGGATAAACTGGAGTCCTTTGAAGAACGTCCCTTTGCTGCTGCTTCAATTGGTCAGGTTCATCTGGCACGCTTGAAAAATGGGAAAGAAGTTGCCATGAAAATCCAGGTGGGCTTTACAGACCAGCCTTGTCTTGTTTGAGCCCACAGAAGGACAGGGGAACTGCCTGTGTGCTGCTAGACAAATAAGAAACATTTTAATGCAAGTGAAGATGTGAGTCTAGTGATGTCTTACCTAGTGCAAGCTGACTGGAAAAGACAGGGAAGGTTTTGCAGCTTGAGCCAGTCTGAGTCCAGGTGAGCAAGAGACATCCCATAGGTATGTCACTGCAGCATGGCATAATGGTGCTAAGGGACTGCTTGTATTTTTAGGGCTGTATGGGAGGGTCCCACCTGCTCTATAGGTCAGTCCCCTTCCTGGGATGTGCACATGCCCCAACCCCTTTCTGGGTGTCAGCAACCTCAGGTGGCTGTTTCCAACAAGACTGAATTCTAGAGCTCCTTGTACAGCATGGTTTATAATCCAAAGAAGTGTGGTCCCTTGCTGACTGAGCAGTATCCCAGGCAACTCAACAAAAAACCACTAACAGGTGGGTTTTTGTAGTGTGGAAAGACTTCAGAAATAGTATCAGTGGGTGCTGATGTCTTCTCAAGCCATTTGTGTCCTAAGTACTCTCTGAAGTTAGGCCAAGGTAATAGCAGCAGAATCTCAACCCTCTGGCATCAGCCCACATTCTCCTCAGCAGTGTAGGCTCCTTCCCTTCTTGACAGACAAGGTGAGAACAGGAGGAGGCGCCTTTGCCAGGACTGGGCTGCGGCCTCACCACTTGCCCTACTGCTGGGAATGACACACTCTGGGCTTCCAGGGGTGTGTGCTTTCAGCTGTGGGAGGGAAAGGACTGACTGCCGTGCCTGTTGTGGGATTTGTGCGTCTGAGAACCCATCGTGTGTTGGGAGAATTCCCATCAGAGGATCTGAACAAGCCATCCTGATTGCAAGGAGCTGCATCTTCACTTTTCTGTCTGTCCCCTGGTTTAGATGCTGGGCTTTGAATAAGCTTTTAGAGGAGGGATGTGTGGCTCAGGA
>NW_008237239.1:22421998-22441863 GCF_000691975.1 Corvus brachyrhynchos | reverse complement strand
GTGCCAGCTGCTTTTATCATGCCCTGTACAACCAGGTCATCTAATCTCAATACTGCCATCTCCCATTCTGTCCCACAGTACCCCGGAGTCGCCCAGAGCATCAACAGTGATGTCAACAACCTGATGGCTGTCCTGAGCATGAGCAATATTCTCCCTGAAGGTAAAAAGACAGAGACCCTGGCAGGCCCTGTGTTCCCACTGGTGCAAGTTGAGTTCTGCCAACTCCTTTCAAGCAGTGCATTTCATTTGTCCCTCCATAGACTGGGGAAAAGGACTTAGTATCCTTAAGTTTGCACAGGAGCAGATTTCCTGCAGAAAGCAGGAGAGGGAGTAGATGTGGGCAGAGAGTGCAGAGCCAGCTTGGGGAGCCATGCTCTGTTCCCCTGTCCTGCTGCAGAGCTGCTGCTGCCTTTGCTGGGCATGTGCCTGCTCCAGTGCCCACTCAGTGGGGTGGGAAGTGCACCTGTGTTTTTTCTGACCATGTGTATGCACACACCTGTCGGAGTAACCCACACTTGTCTCTGTGTGCTCTCTACAGAGACACACCCATAGGGATTCTTGGCTAAGTATTAAGTGCCTGGCAATACTCACTTTTGATGCATTTCTAGGCTTGGGGTGTGGGCAGTATTCAGGTGAGGTAGTTTTGCTTTGTCCTATGATTTTCTGGCACATTTGGCAGAACTCATTCTTCTCCCTGTTTCCTTGGAGCCCTCCATACGTGTCATTCTGTGCTCTTCCCAGATGTTCTCTGTTCTTTCCAGTCAGAGTTGTGGAGAACTGTCAATCTTAGAACTTGCTCAGTGTCCCAGCACATGGATAAGTCCCTTTTCCTACAGAGAATGCAGGACTTAATACTCCTTTTTCCAAATACCTGCCTGCAGCAGCTGTAAATCTTAGTGGGACTGTACGAATGCTGCTCTAAAATCAGGCTGGGTGCTGACAAAATCTGGGACTGTTCTCTGTGGTGGCTCAGCAGGGCCCTGCAGGGGTTGCTGCAGCCCCAGCTGTGTCTGGCCCAAGAAATAGATTGGTTTTCCAACTTCAAGACTAAGAAGACTGGGCTTGGCATCTCAGGCCCTGGCTACGTGCTGCTGCTGCAGTGCACTGTATTAGTCATGCTGACTGTTTCTGCCTGGCAGTGCCTGCTCCCACTTGGAGGCAGATACAATTTGGAGCCTTTTTCTACTGCTTTTGCCCAGTGTTTGGGTGCTTGTCTTTGGTGTGTGTCCCTGCACAGCCATGCCGATAGCAGGAACAGCCAGCTTGGGCTGTGGGGTGGGAGCTGGGAGAGGACAGAGCTCTGTTGCATAGAACAGTGGTGTGGATGTACCTTGACTTAGGAGCAGCTGTGTAGCTTGGGCCTGGAATTACTGCACAACCTGCATCCAGTTGGAAATACACCTTGGCTCTCTGGGGCCTCCTGTACTCTTCAGCTCAGAGTTGGCTGGATAGCAGGCTGCTCCTCAGCTGCAGCTCTGGAAAGCTTAGCCTGAGGAGATCCTTTTTTCTAAGCCTGCTCTCTCCTCTGCTGTTTGACCTTCAGGTTTGTTCCCGGAGCACTTGATTGAAGTTGTAAGCAGAGAGCTGGCCCTGGAGTGTGACTACCTGAGAGAAGCTGCCTGCGCAAGGAAATTCCAGTATGTTCCTACCAGTGCCTTCAGCCCCTTCTCTGTGTGTGGGTGTGAAAGGCAGGAGAGGTTACTTAACTTCAGGGATGGTGGGGAGCTGACTGCTGTGCCCTGCCATGTGGCACAGGGGAAGGGTGTGTGGTTGTGGCCTGAGCTATCCCCCAGAATCACCACCTTGTCTCAGCTGGGCATGGCTTCAGTCAGCTGAAATGGGATCACCTATCCTCTCTCTTCCCATGCAAGTCAGTCTGTTCTGCCACACGTGAAGGTGCTGCAGTAACTCCTGAGGCTGGGTTGCAGTGCTCTTCTGTGTGTTCTTAGGTCACCTGTTGTGAACTTGTCCCATCCTTCAGCCTAGGAGCTTCTCAGTTCAGCTCTCTTACAGCAGTTACCACCACCAGTGCTGCCTGCTCCCTTGGCTTGCCATAGCATCCGGGTTGTTTTTACATGGTGGCTGGATGCTCTTCCTGTCCTGCTGCAGAACTTCCCTGTGGCATGGCTCCCCTTGGCAAAGCCCTTTCTTCCATGTGTATAGTCTGGCCCTGAAGCCAAGTGGGGTGAGCAGAAGAGCCCAGTGCCCCTTGATGCACCGGCCTGGAGCTTTCTTAGTATCACTGCCCTGGCAGGAGATGCAACCTCACAAGCTGGCAGCAGCTGTAAGGCACTGGCAGGATTTCTGCTGAGTTAATCCTTACTGTAACTGCTGAGGAGAACATCCTGACAGCCCCAGCTAGGGTGTGGAGAGAGGCTGGTGAAGGGCTCTGTGAGGTGTTGCTGATGGGTTTGTCTGCTCTCAGGGCTCCTAAACCTTTTGCTCTCCTTTCTCCATCCCTAGGGAGCTGCTGAAAGACCATCCCTTCTTTTATGTCCCAAGAGTAATAGATGAACTGTGCAGCAAGCATGTGCTCACCACAGAGCTGGTGTCTGGCTTTCCCTTGGATCAAGCTGAAGGGCTGAGCCAGGAGATCCGAAATGAGGTAAAGTGGGGAGGTTGTACTTCTGCCCTTGCTCGGCCTGCCCGTGACTGCCAGAATGGGGCATGCCTCATGGCACGGCAAACCCTGAGCAGGGCTGGAGTCAGGGACGGGCTGGAGCCTCTAGGAAGACTTGTTTAGGCAAGGTGGCAGTAACACTGGAGTCTCTC
Organism: Corvus brachyrhynchos; assembly: GCF_000691975.1. Lineage (NCBI taxonomy): Eukaryota > Metazoa > Chordata > Aves > Passeriformes > Corvidae > Corvus > Corvus brachyrhynchos. Next base: position 22,439,091 of record NW_008237239.1, on the reverse strand, counting down.
CAGGCTTGTTTGGGCCTTGCAGGCACCAGCAGTCAGCAGGGAGGGGTTGGAGGGGGTGAATGGCAAGGGCAGCTGAAGGGGAGGTAGCCTTGCTGTGTGGTGATGCCATTTCTGATTACCTTAAGGTTGGGAGGGACTGTCAGCAAGGGGAAAAGGGGTCTTATGCAGCTGCTCTTCTGGGCAGAATTGCAGCATCATCCCAGTGCAAGCAGTTGGGTGTCATCTCCTGCAGGACTGATGTGTGCTGCACAGGGCTGCTGGAAAAGTACCTGTCAGTAAACAGGAGCAGGGATGTGGGGATAGGTAGGCGTTGGTGTTGAATATAGCCAGGGATCGGAGTGCTGTGATGGGACAAGCAGCTGTTCTAGTAGCAGAAATAACTGTCCTGGTATTTGGATGTGTGTGTGTGTGTGTTTCTTGGTGTGAGCTGTCAGCTGTTAGCAGGTTACTGGGGAAGAGGGCAGAGTCTGTTCCTCTGGATAAACAAATCTCAATGTCACATTAGATTTGAAGCTGTGCCAGAGCTGGCTGCCTATTCTTAGGGACTGTTCCCTGCAATGAGCTGCTCTATCACCAGCACTCATTTTAAAAGGCTGTGAGCTGGGGTCTTGCTGCATGAGCAGCCCTTCTTTCCTATAAGCAACTGGCCTGGCTGACCCTCTGCCTTCTGACCCAAATGGCAGCGTCCTGTAGCGGGGTCTGGCTTGCATTTGGTGCTCTCCTCCTTCCACCTTGGCTGTGATGTTCCACTCAGCTTTGCAGAAGCTGGAGAGGGGCAGAGTGTGGCTGGCAGTTCTGCTGAACAGGCTCCAGCTTAGTAATTCTCACAGAAAAGTTCTGCTGGAGTATGGAATTCAGCAGGGGGTTCTTCAGGGACTGGTACTCTTGCTTCTCTGTGCCTGTTGGTCCCGAGGTGTGGCTCTGCTGCTCCTCCTTCATGCTGGGTCAGTGCTGAGCCCACAGAAGGGGTACTTGGTGGGTCTGTGTATCATGCAAGATTCCCGTTCTTGCAGCCACCCCATGTGTAGTCAAGGCTGGAAAGTTAAAAGGCAGAACCAAAATGCAGTTGGATGAGCACTGGAGCATCTGTGCCATCTGCTAAGGATGTCCCATGGCAGGTGTGGGCTGGGAGTTGCTGAGAGGTGCTCCTTTACCTCTGCAGGAGTTTGGCAGCATAGAGAGATGGTTCCTGCTGGTGTGGTGATGTGTTCCCTGTTTGCTGATGCCTGCTCTAAGTTACAGGTGTTAGTAGGGCTTGCTGCCCTCCTGACTTGTTTCTTGTCTCTCCTTGTTCTGGAAGATCTGTCACAACATCCTGGTGCTGTGTCTGCGGGAGCTGTTTGAGTTCCGGTACATGCAGACTGACCCCAACTGGTCAAACTTCTTCTATGACCCTCAGCTGCACAAGGTAAGCCCAAGCAGCCACTGTTCTGCCTATACAAACATTGGTGTTCACCAGATTTTCATTATTCCCCACTCCCAGAGTTTAATGAGCCCTTACTGAGGTTCTCTCAGATTCCTGTCCTTGAGGCATGGGCAGATAGCACAGGGAAACCTCCCTTTGCCACTTGCCCTCACTAGGGCTCAGCAGGAGAGCAGGGCTGCTGTAACCATGGCCCTGGGTCAGTCACAGCTACTTCCTTAGCCTCAGGGTCTGTGCTGAAGGTGGTCAGTGGGAAGCTGCAGGTGGCAGACCGGGAATAAAGGAGTGAGGAGCAGTTGGGATGCAGAGAAGAGCTCTGGGAAAGCCAGCTGAGCTTCCTGAAGACATCAGGAGCATTCTTAAGATCACGTTCTACCAGAACGGTTGGCTCTGTAATACAGATGGGTTTGTCCATTCCCAGGTGGCCCTGCTGGACTTCGGAGCAACGCGAGGGTTTGATGAGAAGTTCACAGATGTCTACATAGAGGTGAGGACTTGCACTGTGTCCTAGAGAGCTGCACTTGATTTTCAAATACTCTTCGCTGTTATCACTTTGTACCCAAATACACTTTGGGTGTGGAGGGAAGCAGGGCTGGAGGCAAGAGAGCGATCTCTGTTCCTGTTTCATCCCTTGCCATGGCTGTCTACCCATGTGCTGCAAGCTGCTGCCTCTCTGAGTTGGGATGTTCACAAAAGTGAACTGCAGTGTTGCTTGCTGCTGGGGGGCTTGGGCGGCAGGGTGTTATCAGAGCACCCAGAATTCTGTGGGTTTTACATGAAGGTATGCAGACATTGCTTGTTCCCTGCCTCTTCCAGAGGTTTCTAGCTTTTCCACAGACAGATAAATTGATGCGAAGTCAAACATTTGTGATCACCATGTTCTGCACGTGGTAACTGGGCTGGCAGGGCCAGCAGCTGCCACCTAAAGCTGCTCACAGTTGGCTCTGCTGTTTCTTTGGGAGAGGAGCTATTCATGAAGCTTTTCTGCTGTCCCTTACATTCTCTGGGCCATGTGTTGGAAAGAGCTGTATCTTTTTGCCAGTGGCTCTTAACCTGCCCAGCATGCAGGCCCCTGGAGGGAGGACAGAGGCAAGGAAGTGAGCAGGTGGGTGGTGTTGCCAGGTGCTCCTGTGGCCTGTGCAGCTGTCCTGTGCTCAAAGCGTTGTTCACTCATCTCTTGGCTCTCCTGAAAGTATTCCTCCTCCTCAGGTAATCAAGGCAGCTGCTGACATGGACAGAGAGAGAGTGCTGAAGAAGTCCATTGAAATGAAATTCCTCACTGGCTATGAAATCAAGGTATGGAGCAGAAGGGTCTGATTTTGGTGCTGGCCACAGATAAGGTGGTTGCGGGTCTGTGAACTTCCCCAGATTTCTTGATGTGGTAAAAGTGTCAGTCCAAAAGCCCTGTTGATAAGGATGAGGGAGGAGGGTAAAAAAGCTTTTGGCTTTTGTTCTCACTTCCTTTTGGGAGCAGGAGGAGTAATGAGGAGGCCCCAAAACCACTGTCCTTCCTTCTCTCCCCCTGCAAGACCCTGTGGGTGATGACAATTCCTGAAATTTCATGGCTGGGAATATGGTCTTCTGGAAGGCTTAGTTGCTCAAAACTGTATGAACTAAATGTTCCTCAGTCATGCTGGGGGCTGGAGGTTCCCTTGGTCATGGACAGGGCTATTTCTCCTGAGCTGCTGCTGTTAGCACTAGCATTTCTTTTCCTTCCTGGTGCTTGTCATGGTTAGTGATGTTACTTATCCCTCTTTCCTTTTGGGCAGGAAATGGAAGATGCCCACTTAAATGCTGTCCTCATCTTGGGAGAGGCTTTTGCATCTGAGGAGCCTTTTGATTTTGGCAACCAAAGCACCACTGAAAAGATCCATGGTTTAATCCCAATCATGCTGAAGCATCGGCTCATCCCCCCACCAGAGGAGACCTACTCTCTTCATCGGAAGATGGGGGGCTCTTTCCTGATCTGCACCAAACTGAAGGCCAAAATTCCCTGCAAAAACATGTTCCAAGAGGCATATAGCAAATACTGGAGCAGTAGGGGTAAGAAGCCAGAGGAGTAGTAAGAATGAACTTGCCTTGTTCTGAGGGCCCAGTTCAGCTGAGCCTTGCAGAGAGCGTTCTAAGCCTCCCCTGCATTGCTCCCCAGCTCTCCATCCTCTTGAGATGCAGCAGCCCCTTGCTCTGGAAGCCAAGTGGGCATTCCATGAGGACAAAGCTGCTCTTTCCTGCTGTGTCTGTCCCACCTGGACTGCCAGCACAGCCCACAGCTTGCAGGAAACTCTGAGTGCTTCTGTGCTGCTTCAAGGCACCAGCTGACAACCTTGAATCCATTTCTAACATTGTGATGGTGGCTGCATATTGAGAGCATTTTATAACAAGTAGGGGCAGGAGGACGAGAGCAGAATTTAATATTGAAATCTATTTGTAATTCTCCACAAATTGTTTTTTAAAAACCTTCCCTCTTTCAAGCTGAGGTGGAATTCAAGTAGTTTTCATACTGTGAATTTATAGAATGAAATACCAAGGTGTTCCCTACCACAGACACATCCAGCACCTCCCCCATGTTTTTGCAAGTCAAGTGGTGGCAGTCTGAGTACCCTCCTGGATTTTACTGACATTGATTTAATGCAAGGGGCGTGTGTGTAAGTAGAAGTTTTATGCTTTCTGCTTCTTTTTGGCTTGCAAGCTAAACATAGGAAGTATTTTAAAAGTACGAGAATTGAGTGTCAGTCTCTTTTAAACACACACAGATACACACTGTCACAACCCATCTCAGTTCTGGGAGTCAAATATGTAATCAGCAGAGCTATACCTGAGCACAAATAGTGGGATTCTGCACTGTCTGGTAGGTCTCAGCTTTCCTGAGGGCGAGTTAGATAAGCTACAACTCTGACACCGACTGCTTGCTGGACTCCTGACTAAGACCCTCGTCTGTGTGTTTCTCTGCAAGGCAGAACTTGCAGCAAGGCAGACAAACATCTCCTGTCTCTGGTGAGCAGCTCCAGCTCCGGCTGAAATGTCACACAGTTCAAACCAGATGCACAGTTTTAAACTCTTGGAGTCAAGCTAGGAAATTGACTTTTGTAGGTTTTTGTACGAAGCCTGTCCCTGTACGACTTACTGATGTCAATAAAAAAGTGCTTGTGCGGTGGGCCTGCTGCCTGTGGCTGTGTCATCTTCTGGTGTGGGAACAGACACTCAAGTGAGCAGTGTCCTGTTCTGGGGCATAAACAGCAGCTGAGCAGAAGCAGCAGCTCCCAGGTCTCCTCTTGCTGCAGTCATTTGCTCAAGGAATTGCTACTGCCCTTGCCAGGCCAGCCACCTGTGGCCTGTTGATGCCTCCATCATTGCAGCTGTGGCACTAGTGCTGGCTGTGATGGTGACACATTTACCGGGAGCCAGGACATCAGCCTCAACACTTGACACCACTGTCTTGCCACGAAAATCCCTGGTAATTTACTTGTTTTCTAATCTTCCTTTGTTTCAATTGCTCTGTTAGCAGTCTCCTGAACACAAGTCTTTTTGCCTTTCCTCCACTTGTGAAGAAAGCTGTTGGGAGTTGAGGCTTACCTGGAGCTCATAAGGCAGGTGTCCCTTGCCTGGCAAGGGCCAGGTATTTACCAGCAGGTCCTACTCAGTTAACAGAGCCCAGGAAGGCCCAGGTTGTCTGATCTTACACTTCAGCATGTGTGCAATCCTGACAGCTGACACTACCCGAGCGAAAGAACCAGGTAAGTGAATAAATGGTCTCTCTCAGAAGGCACCTCTGAGAAACAGGAAGACAGGGTATAGTATTATCTTTATTCCAAAGCCATAAACATATAAGCCACTGCATTTAAGACTTTGTTGAACAAGATGCAGTGCAGTTTAATTCAAAATGCTGGTCAGCTTATTCTTAACCTTTTGAGAAGAGTTAACTCTGCTGTTCAGTGAAGTAATAGTTTTGCATCAAGCAGTTTATCAGTGTACAAAGAGAAACTCTCCTTGTTTTGAGTTCTGCTAGACACTGTTTAGTTTTTCTCCTTTGGATATAGACCTTGCAGCTGTAAAAACAGCAGAGTTGTTTGAGCTGTTAAATGCTTATGTTAAAGTTTAAAAAGTAAAGAAGCTGACAAGGGAATTAGACTAGGTGAGCTTCAGAGCAGATTTTCTGCAACTGAAGATTCAAGGCCAGCATGCTCAGAGAACTTGCAAAGGCAGCAGAATAAGCTGGAGCACTACAGTTCACTTTTCCAGTAAGCACTCATTCACGTGAGCCCACATCTTGTGTATACCATGCTGGGGCAAGAGTGCTCAACTCCTAGCAAACATTCCCCTTCCCAAGAGTGTTTAGGAATAACATCCAGCTGAACAGTGGAGTTGTTTTGCATTTGCAAGAGGGTAGCAACTCAGAGAAGCTGAGATGTTGCTTTATTAGGAGAGCTAATTAGAGCTCTCAGTCCCTAATTCTCCTGGCCTTTTGTGTATGCTCTAAAAGCATTAATAATGTCCAGAGAGATTTGTGACAGGAGGAATTGCATGTCAGAGGAACAGCCGTGCAGAAAATGTGAGCTGGAACCTCTGGCTCAGAGAAGTTGTGACAATGTACAGTGAGCAGAACACTTGATCTGTGCCAGCCACTGCATTTGCTTGTACACTTGCCGCTTGAGGATGTGACTCTTTCTGTCCTGCAGGAAGCTTCTATGTTCTAGAAAAATCTCTTGTGAAAACATTTCTTTGCACAGGGCAAGCTGGAGGTTAAAGCTGCCGCCTGGTGACAGTGATTTTCCATTCTAAAGGACCAAGATTCAGGCTACCTCTGGTAGCAGTGATTTTCCTACCTCCTTTCTTTAGTCAACCTGGCTGCTGCATTAAAACAGAAAATGAATGCTGAGGAGCTGAACAGGAATGGAACATGCAGTTCAGTTTCTGCTTTTCTAATGCCCAGATCCCTTACACCACAAGGCCCATTTCCCAAGACCTCACAGCTGTGCAACTGGCCCCCTGGGAAATCCAAAATAAAGCACTGATTGAAAAGTCAGAGCACAGGACCCAGGGTCTGTCCCAGAGCTACAGCAGCTGCCTGAAGGGGATGAGCTACGGGCTTAAATCCACATGAATTGGAGTGAAGGGCTGAGAAAGTAATAATTTTGAGTGAAGGAGAGGGACAGGAGCAAGACAGACAAAGGCCTTGAAAGAAATGGGAATCATGGTGCCTGTTCCTGGAGGGGAGTGCTGGTAGGCTTTGGTGATGGAAGAATGCCCAGGCTGGCACTGCTGGCAGCGTGGGATGAGTAACAGCACAGTCCTGTATTCCTGCTACAGGGGGGTGACTGAAGCAGATACCAAAGCAGAACTTACCCAGAATTGCTAAGGTTGGAAAAGACCTCTAAGATTATCAGAACCAACCCTCAGCCCAGCACCACCTTTTTCACCACTAAACCACATCCTTAAGTGCCATATCCACACATCCTTTGAACACTTCCATGGATGGTGACTCTGCCACTTCCCTGTGCAGCCCGTTCCCGTATTTCACATGCCTTCCTGTGAAGAAATTTTCCCTAATAGCTGATCTAAACTTCCCAAGGCACAATGAGGCCATTTCCAACATTACACCAACAGGGGAATGAATGAAGAGGAAGATGTACCAACACTCTTTAGTACAGGGAAAATTCCAGGCTGACTTGTGAGGAACTGGTAGATTATAGGAAAGGGTCAGGGCACATGCAAAACTTCACAGGTATTCTGAGATTTACTTAAAAGTGTATGAAGGTCAGTGTGATGTTGGTAGCTCAGAACTAACCAACAATCCAGCCTCTAGCACTAGGACAGCTGAAACGTTTGAAGTGTAACTACAAATGAAGGAGGAACATCAAAAGCACTGACCACAACTCTTTACCTATTTCTTAGGTCAATCACAGCACAGGTGACCTAAGGAAAAGGTCACGAAAACTGTAGTTCAATATAGCAAAGTATCCAGTGCCTTTGTATTTTCAAAAGGATCTGGTCATTTCTCCTGAAAGCTGTTAAAGGGAAATAGATTTTCTCACATATTCCTTTTCTTCTCACTGTGCACTTGTGCAGATGTGTTAGAACCAGTGTGTTGTATCTTCAAGAGCACCATCAATCCCCTTTCCATTTCCTCCTCAAAGCTTAATGTGGGGAGGTGGGAAAAAAAGACAGAACATCTGCATTTCTAACAGTTCCCTGTTTTATTGCAGTACATCAAAGGAGGTTAATATTAAGTGTGTTACCAACATAAAATATTGGTGGTAAGTCATTTTTACATTGTTGACTGTTCCACCTTAAATATTTCTGTGCAAAAGAATCTACATCATTGTTCTGTAGCAGAGAATCTCTTACAATGTCCCCTACAACATTGAGGGCATTAAACAAAAGAGTGAGAAGAGGCAAAAAGCAGAATCTTTCCCCCACACGCACACTTGTCAGCTTTTATACTCTAAAACAAAAAAGTGATTACATCTATGCCATGCAAAACTGTACAATAATATTACAATGAAAAACCTAAAAAACATATTTTAAAAATAAATGATATGAAACTGTCATACATAAAAAGGCAGGTATAGCAACACTGGTTTGTTTGTGGATTTCTTCCCTGTAGATGTGACTTTCTTAAATGGAGAATGAAACTAGGTTGTACTGAGCTGTGGCTGGAATGAGAGGAGTTGGAATTCAGACTGGAAAGCCTGCAGCAGAGCGGCTTCTGGGGGTGTTTATCTGTATAAAGTGTGAGCACAAAGTGCACAGAAATGTGCATTTTGTGTTAGTGCAGAAAAGTTGTCCCACTTCCTCCATGGAACGGGCTCATATTAACAAAAGAACCCACAGCAGGAACTGCTCCGTGCCACTTCGATTCTCAGACTAAGGCTCAGGAGCTGTGGGTACTTGCACTGCAGTAAGTTTTACCCTTAATGCATTCATGTAAAATTAAACAGCATTCACAAAATGGAAAAGAAACCCTTTTTCCACCCAAGAGCATGTTTGTCCTATCATTCAGGGTCTGGCCATGCAATACAACACGGGGCCAGAATCTGCTTCTGCATTAATAATCCAACTGTTCTGTTTGGAAAGGCTGACACACACTATGAACCAGTTAGGTGCAGTTGAACTACATTCCTATAAATAAACAATGCTTTTTGGACTTTTTTGGTATGGCAAGACCCTTAACTTCCCTCTGCCATATACCTGAGAATAACACACCTGGGTTGTAACTCATCAGAATCAAATCAAGGAGAGAACATTCCTGACTCAGTTTTAAAACTCACTTAAATGGGCAAAATGCACATTCTTAACAAGCCACAGCAACTAAGGGAGGGGAAAAGAAGCAACTACTTCACCACAGCCTCAGGAATGTTTTTTTGAAACCACCAGCTGTCTTCTACAGGCCAAAGGCAAGAGAGAAGAGAGTACTGTAACGCTGCTTTTGGGTTTATGAAATGTGGGAGGAAGCCACATACTTGTGTGTGCACATGTGCAGGGGAAAACTATTTACCAAACCTATTCCATCCTATAACCTGGAATCCTTAGTAGCTGCCTGAATCTGTTCAGATCCTTGTTGCCATTAGAAGAGAAAAAAAAAAAGGCAAAACCTCAACAACCCATCTGTTTAAGCACTGTCAAAAATGCAAACACCTTCAGTCTCAGCCAAAAGGAAAAAAAATCAGCTAGATACACATCCTGTGTACAGAGAACATGTGCCACAGTCAGGAATTCAGTGGGAGATTTTAAGCTCCCAGAACAAAACACAGCCCTCGACCTGTGAAGTTGAAGCAGTGCTACAGTGCAAAGGAGCAAACATCAAACCTCAGGAGACAATTGCCTTGGAGATACCAGTCAAGAGTCTTACAGTTCAAATGACCAAGTTACTTTTCCTAGCCCAATGAGCCTTTAGAAAGCTCAGCTGCAGTATGCATACCAACAAAGAGAGATGAGTGTGGTTTCAAACTGAGTCTGTAACCAAATGGTCCCCAAATATATAAAACTATTGGAGTCCTAGGAGAATTTTTCTCTTTTCAAATAAGTGATGTGGCCATTTGCTTTTCAACTGAGAGAACAGTTGCTGTTTCTCTTTTGAACAGACATGTATAAAAATGCACAGGACCAAACTAATGCTTAAATAAATCCTAGCAGAGACTGCTGAGGCTCAGACATTGTAGTGTACAAACAGCGTAGGCCTGTGGAGCTCTCATCCTCTGAGCTTAGTGTTGTAACACAGCTCTGCCTGAAAATGCCAGGGGTTGGTATCAATAGATTGCAGGCACTGGAACCGAGTAAACACAGGGGTTTACTCAATTTAATTGTTTGCTGTGTTGTGGCTCTTTGGGTTCCATTTTCAGATAGAGCTTTAGCACAACTGTGAAAAAAAAAGTCCATGGGAAAAGATCCTGTGACCCTCTCTCAGGGGACTGCCATGCAGGCTGCTCTGTCTTCAATGACTACTCTTTACATGCCTTCTCTCAACATCAAAATAAGATTATTGTTTAAATACAACATACAGTAAATACAAAACTAGTCTGCAAAGGCTTTGAAAAGTGTGTGGACATGCTTCACCAAAACAAGGGAATTGTGGCGAAAAAGCAGTGGCTATACTTGAAGCGATATGCAGCCTTTAAAAAGAAGCTGATGTGGAATTTCAGTAATGCCAATAACACCCTGCCTATCTGTCCTTCGGAAATACATAAACTTTTCTGGGAGGAATTACTTTCAGATGCTTTGCTGTTTGCTAAAGCTTTTAATTTCAAATGCCAGGCTTGCAAAGTAGTAGGTTTGAGGTGAAAACAAACAACACAACCAGCTTGCTACTCTGAAATACCCAAAAAGGAGAGAGACAGGCATTTGATATGATGGTTTCTACAATAATTTCTTGAATTCCTGTCCCAAAGTAACATTGAATGAGCTTAAACTTGGATAAGCCTCTTGATTCAGAGTGAAAGAGAAATCTTACCTAGGAGACCCAGCATGATTAAATGGATTAGATGATCTGTGTCTTGTTCCCTATGTCACATTTAGATCATACCTGGAAATTACTGTACATGCTTTGAACTTACCTATAACTTCTATTAGGGAAGACAGAAACTGCAAAACCCCAAACACCTCTGCGTGGGTGAAACTCTACAACTGCTGACTGCAAGAATACAGAATGGTTTTATGAGAGCCGTAACAAGTTTCTGAAACCCACAAACCCCAACATTCTAAATACAAAAAGCCCTTGTGTGTTTGAGTATGGTCATAGTATGAAGTCAGCAACAATACTACTGGGAAGAGAGGCTCGTCCCGAATGAAAAGCACATCTGCCTTGCTAACTAAAGAGAAGAGACATCTTCCTCTTACCATACATAGGTGCACCAGTTTTTCACTTTACTCTGTCGACTGGGCGACCACCTCAGCTTTGTATTGATTTTTCCAACTTCAGTGGGTTCTGCTTTCCACTGCAATGCTTCCTGCCCTCCAACCTGCCCTGCTTTTGGAACCAAACAGCAGGTGAACACATATAAACAACTGCAAATTGCACAAACCCACAGCACAGGTAGGGGGCAGAGGAAAACCAACCTTGCCAGTGCAGCAGTTGTGGGTCACTGGGCATCTTTGACTACCACAGTGTGAACAGTGTGAGGTCAGTCTTCAAGGTTCTTCATTGCTACAGTGAGAGCAAAGCCAGCCAGGGCCAGCTTTGGGCTAAGGGCACTCGTTTGGCTGATGTGTATTAGCAACCAGTATTTGGTAATGACACTAAAGAGTTTGCTGCTTAGGGATGGTCAAGGAGATGTGGAAGGCTGCTCCCTTCTGAGTTAAACCTGCTCAAAGGCTGACCCAGGGAAACAGTTTTCCTGCGGAATCCAGCTGCATTGAACTCCCTTGCTGCCTGAAGGACCTCTCCTGTAGCTGCTGCAAGGCTCCAGCTCACAGGTGGCACACACGGAACCAGGGCAGCCACCGGGCTGACCAGTGCCCGTGGCTGCTGGGACAGGGCCTTGCTGCCAACTGCTGTCATTTTTGAAAAGGATGGGGACTATGAGGAAAGTAGGAATTACAGCTTCAGTTCTGCTACGGCCAGGAGGAGAGAAGTGTTGTGAGAGCACTGCAGGGGCTGTGCCGGCAGTGCAGCGAGCGCTGCGCACACGGAATCTCTGTCCTGCGGGAGGTTTTAGCCAGGCCTCCGAGTCTGTAAATCACCGAGCATGAAAACAGGGACAACACAAATCTTAAATTAAAGGCTCTCTTAAATAAGCATCCATCTTCTGCTGCATACACAATGCTTTTTTTCTTTGAATATATACATACGTATTTTACTCTAACATCTGCGTATTTATTTAAACTCTGTACTGTAGTAAAATATGCATCATTTTAATCAATAAGGATTTGCTGGCGACAATCAGATTGACATTCAAACGTGGTGGCTGAAAGCTTTTATGTGCCTCTGACATACTGATCATTCCCCAAGGAGGGGAAGGGGGTCTCTGTGCTACTTTTGTACAGTACAATGAGCTATTGTATGAAAACAAAATCCTTCTGAATTTTCTCTTGTTGATACTGGTCTGGTCTACTTACGCTACCTTTTGGGAAGTGGGAGTGGGATAAATATGTCTTTAAAAATGAAGCAGCTGTAACCACAAAAATGAAACCAATACTAATACAAATCTACAGCATCTGATATTTACCAACACCCTAGCTTTGCTCATTTGCTGCTGTCAGATCTGGGGAGGTGAGGCAGTGCCGAACGGTGCTGAAGACAACCAGCTTTTACCTTCCTCTGTACCCCACTCCCAGATCGTTTTCAGACAGGGAATGGGGAGGGTTAGGAGGATGAAGGTGAGAACTGGAGCAAGTGAAGGGGACAGCCATGGGGACAGCAAGCTGATGTGATGCCAAATCTGAATGCTGAAGCAGTTCATGAGTCCCAACTCACGTGGTCAGAGCTCTCCAGGGAGAGGCTCTTGGTCTTGTGAGGAGAAACCGGGCTAGGAGGGCTGCTGAGGTTGGAGCTGTTTGATGCCGTCGAGTGTCTTGGAGAGTCAGAGTCCTGCAGCCCAGAGACACACAAGAACACCAGTAAGTGACAGGATAGCAAGTCTGAGGGTGACTGAGAGTGTCTCAGCAACAGTGGCTGCATTCAAGGGCCTCTGTGAATTTTGCTTGTGTCCAAAAATACTGAGGGATCTTTTTTGCGCACAACTTCCAGGGAGACGTGAGATTAAGTGGTCAGGTCACTCTGCTTTCAGCAGGCGTAAGTGATACTGACGTAAGGACACAGCACCAGTGGGATTCTGGCAGTCTGTGTGTTGCCAAGGGCTGCTTGGCCAGCAGAGTGTGTAGCTTCAGGCTGCCTGTGAAGCTGCAACAGCTCCTGCCTTTTCACAGACCATGACTGAGATGCTCTTGCACTAAAATGAGAAATCTTTGTGGCTTCATCACAGCTCCCTCTTCTATGCCAACCCCAGGGTATCAATTCAAAGCATCCTGTTGAGTTATTGCAGTTTGATCTTCCAGAGTACAGCAGGATGCAACTCTGAGCCTGAATTTGGGCCCACAGCTGCCTTCCAGCTTCAACTGGCAGGACATATCCAGTACCACGAAAAGTCTGTGTGATCTCTCATTTTCACACTCTTTGGTAAGAAAATGGGTTGGGGAAGTTTTGCAGGCCAGCTTCAGATTGAAGCCTCCCATGTGAAACATTCTTGGCTGAAGGGACTGAGTTTAGGACTGGGCAGGATTTCAGTCCTATCATAGTGACAGTCTCGACTGCACAGAATAAAAATCATTAAGTCCAGTTCCTGCTCTAAATGAAATTACAATTCTTAAACTACCTTGTTAACTTCTGAGTACAAAACGTCTCCTGTGAAATGGTTGCTAAGATAGCTTATGAATCTTTGCACATAAAGGTCAAAAGGAATATCAGCACTTCAAGCTGTGGTATGTCACTATCAAGCTGTTACTATAATGGGCCAGAATTTGGGGGAGCATCACTACCCACACATCTCCAGGTAAGGAGTGCAGAGAGTTCTTTCTGCATCTTAAATACCAGGACCAGAGCTGACACTTTGACCAAAGTCTTTTGCAGCCTGAAATACAGGAAATCCATCTCTCCACTGTCAACGACTCCCCAGCTTGTAGCCAAACCCATGGCAGGACTGAACTGCCTCATCTGTATCAACACCCTTAAGGCTCCTCCTCTTCTGCTGTCACTCACCTCTCGCTCGTAGTCCCTTGTGGGTGCATCGCTGCCCTGGTCCAGGCCCCCCGAGGACAGGGACCCGTCGGAGGGCGATGCCATGGGCTGGCGCTTTGCTCCGTAGCTCCCTCCCGAGAATTCCCTCCGCAAAGCGCTGCCGTTCTGTGCAGATGATCCTGCAACACCCAAGGAATCGAACTGTTACAGACCCCACTCAACCCACTAGGAACTTGTTTAGGTGTTTCTCTGGCTAGTTCTGCTTTCCTGCAGTGTGTCCCAAAGTCCCGAGCTCATGGCTTGCAGGCTATGTGGGCTTTTGTCTGCTGCAATTGTTCCTGTGGATTCTCCAGTCCCTCCCTTGGCATGCCAGCATTGGAACACTTTACCCAGCACAGCCACAGCGTTCCCGACAAAGGTGGCAGTTGTAGAAACAGCTGTGGGGGCTGCATAATTCCAGTGGCCTCTTTTCAATGCAATGCCACTCTTCCATTCCAGCAGCCAGTTTCCTATTGCTTTATCTTCACACTGGCAGCAAGAGAGGCATCAAGAGCTACACACAGCTCAGTGACAAAATTAATAACCATGGAGCTTATGAACAACTTGTCACTGATTTAAAATACTTGAGCAGGACCAAAGCAGCCCCAGGGCTAAGAATGCAATTTGAATTCTAACACCAATTTAAAAAACTTGACAAATTACAAATGTGGGACTCTCAAAAGCACTACCTGCTTATTCCCGTGCTCCTTTGAAAGCAGGATAAAATACTCTGCTGGCCCTTGGCAGCAATGCAGTCAGCCATCACTCTGGAAAATCCTTATCCAGCATGGACAGAAGCAGCTGCAGGCAGCCCTTTCCCTGAAAGACTTGTGCACAGCCCCCAAAGCAACACAGCTCTGTTTGCTTACGTGCTGCTAACCCGCTGCTCGCGCTCATGGATCGTCCTGGCTCCGTGCGGGACTTTGTGATCGACGGGATGCTGACGGAGCCGCTGAACACCGTCCGGCTCTCCTGGGGCCGAAGGTTCTGAAATGCACACACACACGACACGTTCACTTATCCACTGCTGGCTCAACCTTGCATTCTGTGGAGCGAGGCCCCGAAACACATTAAAGCCCCGACCTTACCAGAGCCGAGTATCTGGGCAGCAAGTCAGCAAAAATTGCAAAATAATATTCTGCAGTTTAGTGCAGAGACTGGCAGCACACGCAACGCGGCAGTGAAGTGCTGAATTACATGGACATGTGCAGGCAACTGAAAGAATACATCTAGTAATTCCAGAATTTCCCTGAAAGGATGGTTTGCAAGCCTAATTAAGCTGCTGTAGATATATTCAAGTTACCCTGCCTTCTTTCTGAACACAAGCTTCCAAGGATCTCATTAAAATTTCTCTTTGATGCCATCATTTGTGCCATGATTGTGTAAGTGGTTACAATAACCAGGTTAATCCCTAAGGCTTGCAGAGTTATGAACAGATAGTGGATCAATCTGTATAGCAATTACTTATGAAATTCCAAAGGTGTTAACAGCATCCCTCCAAACCTACACCAGCTGAGCCAAAGTGAGAAGCAGCCTCCTGTTTCCAGCCTGCACAAGGAGGAGGACCAGAGCACATGCCACTGTTTTTCTACGTATTTTGATTATTGCTCCCATTTTGAATCCTGAGAGTTCCAGTGGGATTTTCCAAATTAATCACTTACTGGACTGAAGTGGTCCTTTACTGAGGAGATAAACCACAATTTCCCTACTTGGATATGGCAGTTTCTCAAACATAACTTGTTTTTTTTTTTAAAGAGTACTTTGAAGTGAGTTTTAGGAGATTTTATTTCTGCTTCTGTTAACCTACAGCTGACCTTAGGGGAGAAGACTTCTCAGATTATTTAGCCCCTCTCTCTGTATATGAGCTGGCTTCCTAGCCCAGAGGGACTTGCCCATGTGTGTCATTTCAGCTCTGGCTAAATATGAGACCTCGTCCTGCTCATCAATAGAGCAAGATTTGCACTATTAAGTCAATACCATTAACTGGAATTAGGTTCAGGGAACCTTCATAGATGCACAATGTGAAAGAACTGCAGAGAGCTCTAAGAATTACTTCCTTTACTCTTTACAGACCCCCCTCTGCAATAACTGTTTGTTTCCTCCTGTTTATATGTAATTATTTCCCCATCCTCACTCTGAGATGAAGTAGCCACATGTAAAACAATAGTTGCAACTGCAGTACTTCTTTAAACGAGGGTGTTATGAAAAGTTCAGACCAGAACAAAGATTCCACCCCCACGAGGATATTCTCATAGGCCCTCAGTACTACCCATGCCTCTATCTGTATTTTAAAATGGGTAATTAAATTGAGGCTTTGTAAGGAACAGATTTTACACAGGTCAGACTTTGTCAGGTAGATTTTACCAACCTGCTGCCAAATCCAGTCTTGCAATGATCCTTAGAATCATTGCTCTGACAGACTCCTTTGATCTTACAGTCAACCCTTGGCTTTTCATTCTCCCAGGGTGCCAGAAATGGCTGATTTTTAACGTGCAGCAAATAAGAATTAAAATCTCTCCTCTGTTCCCAGATGTCTCACAAACACCAGCAAAAGAGAATCAGACCTTACCAATGAAAAGCCCTTTTTCATTCTCCCTTCTTCCACTGCTGCACTATGAGGATTTATACCTAAAGGCTTAAAAAAGTCTCTTAAATTATTTGTGGGATTATACTGCTGTCTCTTGCTTAGCTTCCCCCCTTTTTTTTTTTTTTGTTTCTAAATGTGAATAACCGACCTACTTTGTAGTACAAAATACTGAGTTCCTGCTTCCTCACCATGCAATAAAGTGAGATGCAGAGTTTGAGCATCCTGGCTGTACCTAAACTATGGAGGCTCACTCCCCATACGATACACAAAGGAACTGAGGGGCTGAGGGATAAGTTACTGCTGTGTCTTGAGAAAGAAAGGAAAGCCAAGTGCAGCACCACATGTGCACTGGGGTTAGTACACTGGGGTTGCAAGGCTGGTATAAACCTACAGTGGATCATTCTGCAAAGAGAACAATTATGTTTAATGATAAGGTGATTAACCTCCTTCATAGTGACTGAGCAGACAACATACAGACATCAGGGGAAGGAGGGAATGGGTGGGTGCACAAAAAAAGATTCATTTGGTTTAATAGTGTGTTCTAGAGATGATTATTTTCCATTATCTCAGTTTGCAACGTCCATGTAATTCCTCGTAGAAAGTCTCTCCACAAAGCAAATCTTTCATTGTTCTTTGTTCTAAAAATAAAATAAGCACATGCCAGAGATGCTGGCATTTTGGACCTAACCTCCTGGAAGTGGTGTGCACATGATGCAGGAAGGGGATTCAAAGGAAAATAAACAGTGGTTATTAGCGGTAGTTATGAAGCAGCACAATGCAGCAGGTTAAAAACACAAAAAAACAAAAGGAAACCCGAGCTTGCTTTACTTAGAGAGACAAAAACCCCTCATTTCAAGCAACAATTGAAATCCTAG
>NW_008237239.1:22406220-22421960 GCF_000691975.1 Corvus brachyrhynchos | reverse complement strand
CAGGAAATTCCATCCCCACTGCTGAACAAAATGGAGAAAGGTGAGAGAAGAGGTGGGGGGGAATGAGCAGCAGACAAGCTGCTGCTGAGCAAAGTGAATCACTGTGAAATGGGGTGAGAGGCCCAGAATAGTTCGGTGCCTCCCATTCCAGCGGGAGAGTGGAGCTGTGGGTTACGTAGGTGCAATCGCTGCCAGTGTTACAGAGCCTCTGCTCCCGCTCCAGCTGCCCCCTGGGCACCTTCTCTGGCACTGGGATGAGGGACAGGGTCTGACTGGACAGGTACAGCACCCACAGGAACTGCTCTGCCTCTGTTCCTCTGTCCATTGCGCTGCTTGTTCTTGTTTCGGGGTTTGTTTTTAAAGTAGTGCTCTGTTCATCACACTATAAACCTCAGCATTTAACTCTTCCATGAAATAATACAACAGACTCTAAAAGCCTACTTTAACAGGTCATTTTTCCAACTTCCCTATGGATTCCATGCTGTCCTGGTTCCAATATCCAATCCTACCTGGGACCATGGCACTCTTCTTACACTAAAATCTCCAAACACAAAGGGAGGATGGACAGACATGAAACCAAACTCACAGCCTGGCTTTCCTTACAGCTTCCAGCACCTCTACCCTCAAGCCAAAAAGGAGACAAACACTTTTCTTCATACAAGACTAAGCCTCTAGTGCTCTAAGAAGCTAACAGGGGCAGGATCTTGACCCTCCAGGTTGTGCACTTCACTTTTCTTCCTCTAATTTAGGCTAGGAGGCTGCAACATTAGGGTGAAGGATGCTCCTAAAGAAAAAAATTGGAAGTTATAGTCTGAAACACCAGGGGTCATTCCTTACTGATCCCAGGGAGACTACTCACATGAGAAAGGGAGGGTAGAGGGAGGGTCACAGTCCGGTGATACATTGCTGCATATTAAACACAGACAATTTTATAGTACAGTTGGATTAAAACAACCCTGTAAAAACCAGAACTCAAATACAGCTTCAGTGACCCTATAATGACCCTCTAGGAGAGAAACAGCTTTCAATTCAACTTAACAGTTTTGGGGTTTTTTTTGCATTTCAGCAGAGCATTCCTCTTGTGTTTAATGGCTGTGACAACCGGGACCTCACAACAGTGACACATAACCATGCACATAACCAGTCAAAGCTCAGCTGTGCAAATTGGTTTTGGAGCCATATGGAGGAGCTCTATTTTCCTCCTGCATTTTTAAATCCTGTCTAGTGTTGGATGCAGGTATGTTTCCAAAACCTTCCCAGCAACAGGGATCCAGCATGGCAGCCCAGAGGCACTCAAAGCAGCCTGGCAGTGAAGGTTTGCCATAAGGGGTGTCCAAGGGCCACAGAAACCAAGAGCAATGTTCCCATGAGAGCAGTGGGCACGGCCTGGACCCACACAAACTCTGAGCAAACAACAGCATCACACACATCTACCTACAGGTTATTCCTGATTATCTGTGAGCCTGTCGCAGGCAGAACTGCAGGCCCCAGCACGGCACACAGCTGAGATGCACAGCAGGTACCTGTGTGCCTGCTTCACTTTGGTTTGTGTTTCTGTAGGACACAGCACCCCCAGGCAGGCAGACCTGGATGCACAATGCAAGAAAAAAAGGAAAGACTACTTCCATCTCTCCAATTTACAATGCAACTAGAAGGATGCCTACAGAACAGTATCCTGCCTCAGCCTCTGCCTGTAACTATCAGGGTTAAGAGGATCTACATCACCAAGCTGCCACCATCTTTCATTTTTAGCTTGTTTCTAACATATTCTAACTTCACTTATTTACTTCAACCTAGAAACTACCCGAGGCACTACGTGTGTCTCTCCTTCTGTGTACAGTACTGTGCACAAATTCTCTCATTCCACATGAATTCATCATAAACAGCTTGAAAGCGTGGTCCAGCAAAGATCCAGAACCTCTTCCTAATTCAACCTGGTATGCAGTACTCTGACTGCTGGAGGATGAACACTGTGGAAGAGAGAACTTATCATTCAAAATTCCCACAGCCTTCCTGATGATTAAAAATGTTATTTTCATAGCAAAACGTTCAACTCAGTCATTATAAACTTTTCTTTTTTCTTAGGCCATGAAGTGTCTGTTTCTTGGCATGTCAGAGCTGTGGGAAGACCCCAGCTGATAGCAGAAAGTAAATTGTCTGGGACAAAAGAAAGTGGAGGGGTGAAGGAACAGCTTACAAGGGGTTTTCTCCCACGTTAATAGCCAGGCAAAAGGAAAACCACACAGTGTTAGTAGAGTGAACACCTGACTCAGCCGTTCATACCCTCAGAGTGATAAAGTCTGGAGTACCGAGGACAGAGCGTGGAGGCGGGGAAAATGCAGGGTTTATGGAATCGTGAGAGAGGAATTTTTCAGCTGAATTAACAGTCATGTGGTAGATGTGCTCAAAGTTGCTCGGAGAGGAGATCAGACGGGAGTGATGATGAGGGAATTGATAAGGGGAACGCTGCTATCAAAGACAACAGAGAGAGAAAGCAATGAAGGATGGTTGTACAGGTTACATCGGCACCAGCAGTTCCACAAGCGCAGTCAAACACAGAGCAGGGACAGCAGACAGCAAACCCTGCAGGCTGTCAGCACACAGGGTCTGACACTGCCACCCCCAGTCCTCTGAGCACCTTCCTGACACAGACTCTGACGGGCCTGCTGCCCTTGCTGTTGCTAAAACATTAGAAACAAATAAAACTTTTAACTCATTGGGAATAGATTCTAATATTTATTATTTTTTGATATTTCAAAGAGCACCACAGTTGTAAAAGGTGCTTTACAGACAGTTGAGAAGCATCAGTTCCCTGCCTTGAGGAGCTTACAATCTAAAATAGACATAACACAAACAAAGGAAGGTGAACACAGGTGAGGTGGTGTGGGGAGAAGAAAAGATGAGCATACACAGCAGTTAGAGATCGTTAAGAGATTTCCTTCTGTTATTCATGCATTTTAGAGATTCCATTAAAATTATCACCCGTACAACAAACACAGAGTATTTCCAACAGGAGGGAACGGTCTTTCGACAGGGTGGGGACACAGGCTGTGTGGGAAGGTGAAGGGGTTAGTGCCAGACAGGTGACTAAGGCCCATGTCCTGCTCCACACTGGCTTAATCCTGACAGTGTCGAGGGGACCTGGCACTGCCATCCCTGTGCCACAGAAGATTAGGCCCTCCCTCAGCACACAAAATGTGAAAGCACTGGGAAATTCCAATGTTTTTAACAGGTCAGCTGAGCAGCACGCTCCCAAAGTGTGATGTGAAGAAGGAGAGGGGAGAAATAACCCTGCAAATTAAACAGGAACAGTTTCTCATTCATCTCTACAGAATGGGCTGACACAAGTGCTCTTAAAATTTGAAGTCATCTACATCCAGATTTAATGGAAGAGTGTTTCAAGGCTCCATCTCCCTCCCTGTGCCATCTGTACATGCTCAGCCAGCCTGCACTGGGCTGGTTTCCTATGGACACCAGCAAATCAGAACACCTTTTCTCCTTTCTAACTTCTAAGTTCCTCTTCCCCTCGTCCAACTGATTTCATCTCCTTAAAACAGATATTTCTGAGTAACATTAGAAATGTTAGGACTTAAAATATAAAATATGGTAAAAATATAGCTTACCCCTCCACTAAACCTAAGGCACTACTTTTTGTATGTGGAACGTATTAAAGTCTGGAAGAACATTAAGTCACATCCCAATACATATTATATCAAACATTATTGTTACTGTTTTCTTCATTTCAGCTGGTAAAATCCAACTTTTTTTTTTTTTTTTTTTAAAACACATGGTTATTATGAGGCTTTGCCTGTTAACCAAAACATCAATTACCACATTATGGCATATAAGACATAATATACATTAAATTGTTCTTAGTAACTTTAGCAGCATCTAAATATCAGTACAAGAAGCCACCATTCCAAAAAGGTCCTGGACAGCAGACTTTGCCGAGTTATCTGCTCACAACAGAGAACGTGGCAGCAAAGCCAGCTACGTTCCTAAAAGCCAATAAGGGAGATATGGCAGTGTCTAAAACCACAAGCTAAAAAGCAGAGGGTAGGCCAGCTGCAGATCATGAAAATATTTAGCAGCATTCATGAATGTGAGAAAGCCACGATATGGCAACATTTTAAAAATGATACTCCATGGCACTTTCTCCATGGACTCCACCATTAGATGCATGCATGGGGTTCCCATTTTCTTTAAAGAATACCAAATATAGATAAGTATTCATTTACTCTAAAAGTTTCTCAATTGAAACAAGCAAAGCTTCACACATCATCTAGAATGGAAGTAGAATGGCTCATGTATAATGAGGTCAAACTGAAGCATAATGTTCAAATATAATGGCAGTCAAGACCAGCTTTTGTATATAAAAATACTCAGGCATGCAGAATATGAAAGCAAAATCAATCCTGTACATCTGATGTACACAGAGAGGTGGTCTGTGCTGCAGTAAGTGCAGTTCCAGATTTCAGATCTTCACTACAAAGGAGCATCCACGATAAAGTGGCTTCAAGGGACAAGAGGGCAGAAGGGAGGCCAGACTGTACGGCCAGGTTAATTGGTGACAGGCTGCTAGGGAAGAAAAACATGTAAACAAATAAGTTTGGGGATACACTAACAGGAACGATTCTAAATTGTACAAAACAAGACAATGACCCAGATCCACAGCAATAAAACACAAATATGTACTGATTACTGCTCTGCTAACAGGAAACAACAGCTTCTGGTTTCTGACGTGTTGCAGCCCACCAACTTGTGTCCCAAAGCCAGAACGGGAGTGCTCACCATGAAGAAAAGAAGGATGCAAATTTACAGTTGCCTGAAACCCCCTAAATCTGATCTCTCTCTAAGCCTTAGGCATGGTTCTGCCCAAACACCAGGGCTCTACTGAAGTCAAGGGTGTCTGTTCACAGAGAGAACAATGTGGGATTAGGCCAATAGACTGCAACTTTCCACAAACACATCAGAGTGTCTGGTGCATACCAGGAAAACTGGGAAACACTGGAAAACAACACACAGAGAAAGCATCTTTCCCCCTCGTGTGGCTGCACCAGCAAGGGCAAACACACAGGCAGATATGTTGTACACAAGCAGGCACCTGATATAACACATCAAATAGAGCAAAAGAGTTTAAAACACTCCCTTTATTCTGGTTACAACACAAATTGAACTCTCTAAAGCTGCTCTTTTAGAAGACATCATTAAAACAGAGGTGGGCAGAGAGCAGGCAGGTTCTGCATCCACCAGGCCAGGGCTTAGGGCAGCACAAGTGCAGGTCCCCTCCTGCCAACAGACACAGCCCAGCCCACCCAGCAAGGGCAATCACTACCACTTCTGACTCTGCCTCTCTCAATTCTTGGCATTTCCCCTGAAAAAGGCAGTGGAGCTGCAGAGAAGAGTTTTGTTCAGATTCACATTGCATCTATGAAGTGAATATGTGTATATTAATGAATAAATATAAATACATCCATATACATAAAATTGTCATTTGCTTCATAAAGTTCACCCATGTGTGCTAGGTAAAAGCTGGGCTGAGCTGGCTATTTAGCTTGTGACAATCTCATTCAACACAGAGATTAAAATATCTCTTCTCTACTAAAACCTACTTACCCTAAGGACCCTTTTGCCCACACAGCACTATACTGACTCCAGTGAAAGCTCATGGTGGTGAAAAATTTCTATTGGTAGATCCAGCCAAATTTGAAGGTGCTCAAATAAACCAGAAGAAACTGTAAATAAAAAGACCCACTCCACTCTTTCATGCACTTTCTGCATTCCAGTATCCCATAAAAAAAGTAGCTGTACCACCTAAAATAGCTGGATGAAGAGAATTTGAGCCGACATTAACCTTGCACTGCTTGCTACCCCCAGCCACAGCCCTCTTTAAATGCAAAAATGTATTTTACCATTCACTTCCACAAACAAGAACAGGCATTCCAAAAGTAAAGTGCTGCAATCTTTCCCATAGTTGGTTAAAAATAAATATCTTCTCTTATGAACCATGCTAATCTATTAAAAAAATACAAAGAAGATGTCCCAGCTGCAAAATCAGGACACATGCTAAGCAGCACAGAAATCCCCCAGCTTTTCACCTTTTTGGAATAAGGTAAGAAACTGGTGAAGTAATTCCATGTTCTGGAAGAGGAACCACCATACACATGAACTGTACACAGGGTTGGATGATTATTCTTTACCTTGTGTACTGATTCTCCAGGAAACATTCTCTGTTTCTATGACCTCTTCTGATACTAATTTTCTTTCCAATAAAACATTAGACTCAATACATAACCCCAAATGCCCACACAACTCTTTTTCTTCTATTTTTGTGCCTGATAAACAAAGTTCTTAGTCTGGAATGGATTAAATGAAAACTCAGTCCAGGCAAATACCTTACAGGAAGCTGCTGGAAAAGAAAAAGGTGCCTGGACTGAAGTAGCTCTTGACAGAACATTTATTTCCTGATTTCAAGTTACATTTTCAAATTCACACACTTTCAAGTCCCGTGCTTGATGCAATTTTGTACCAATTAAGTTAGGAATACAAATACAACATGACATTGCAAGGAACTGATGGAAAAATACACAACAAATTTGCTTTGTCTGCAGTGACATCTCCCAGCATTAAGACTGACACTCACTTGCAAAAAGGAGGTTTTAGTAATTAGTAACTTTTGAAAAAGAAGCTGCAGCAGTGGAACAAGTGCAGTAATCAATTATATATCGTACACATTTTCTAATTCTTCTCATCACTTTTAAGTGTTGAAAGTGAATAATGAATTTTTTTCAAAACTCCCTATTGACTGGTAATAGCACAGTACCAGTCCTAACTTAAAACAGGACCTTTGAGCTAATACAAGGCAAGTGCAATAAGAATGGATTCCAAGCTGAAAGCCATTGAGAGATGACACTGCTGAGGAAATGATGCAGAAAATCCCCTCCTACAGATAGAATCATTCCTTGTTTTACACTTGTCAGATGTGGGGCTTGATTAAGAGTCCTTGCAGCTTTTGATTGCTACGAACTTTCAACTACTGACAGTGTGACACAGGACGACTTCTGCTCTACCTACAGAGGTAGCAGATTATTTTCTCTGCTTGAGAAGAGCCACAAATATTTTAAAGAACTTACCAGAAATGGAGAAATGAAGAAAGGTTCTGATCTACAACCTGCCCTGAAGCAAATGATCATTCTTTGTCTAACATTAGACACATGCAGTCTTGTACGCAGGTAAGATAAACACTAGCTGCCAACATCTCTTGGATTTGTCATGTGTTTTCTAGACACAGCTCCTTCATTATGTCTTCATTTATAAAAATACACACATACAGTACTGTTTTTTTCTCATTACACTGAATTATTTGTTATTGAGAGCCTTCTCAGAGTGTGCCTACTATGAGCTTTAAAATAAATCAAAGGGCAGACCTTACAGTCAAGTGTAACATGAAAGTACCATTTGCTGCAAAAGTGAGGTAAAATGAGTATCCAAAGACCAGAGATTATGCTCCTAAACTCCCAAACTAGTGCAACTGCATAGTGCACTTTATTTTTCCAGCCTTACTGTTGTTTCCTCTGCACTTTTCAGCATCAGAAAATCCCAATTTCAGCATCTACTTCCTACTTTATGCACAAACTCCAAGTAGAAATGATGATCATTTTAGACAGCAGTTCTGTGCTAATGCCTGAGTCTTATGCTGGAACAAATTTCATCTGTTTTTATCATAACATCTCATCTTTCTTACAGTGCTAATTAGCATCTTCTGAATCACATCTGTGTCACTGTGGACGTGTTTAGAAAACCATACAGAACACATAAACACACAAAAGATGCTCAAGGTAGCTTGAAGCAAGCAGTCTGGTACTTCCTTATGAGCAAAGTATTAATTAGTCTTACGCTCACCATAGATTTCAGTAACTTCCAAATGAATATATTTTCTACATGAGGTTTTATGGAAATGAACATGTGCTATTACCTGTTTCCTTTTTCCGTTTTTCAACTTAAAAGGTTAGATTTTATGCAAGAAGTTCTGTTTCACTGAGACTACTTAATTCGGAGAGAACAGGAAAAATAGCACATTTGGCATGGAAAGAAATTCAGGCAACACACATTATTGCATTGCTACAGGAAAACAGGCTGTAAACAGATAGGCTAAGTTGGTGCTAAAGATGGGAGGAAAAAAAAAGGAACTGAACTACAGCTCACGGAGAAAGGAATTTCTCTTTCCATACCCACAAAGAGCACAGGCTCAAATCAACAAAATTTTGCCCCTTCATATGGGTCATAAAAATTATCATCAACACTGTGAGGCCAACCTGTCTTAGAACTCCAGAGGCAGTAGGCACTCCTCCTCCTCCTCCACTCAATGCCTGTCAACCTCCTTGTTTAAATGTTATTACATACAGCAGATCATGTTTAGCTCCATTTCCCTTGATACACTGTTCCTGATATGAAATACATAACTGGTCATACATTAAAACCATGCTTGTTTTTCTCTCACTTATTTGCAGCCTCTGCAGCAGTCAGTCACTCTCACATGTCCTGTTGTACTTACCATTGGGAGGTCTTTGAGAATCTGTATGCCATCTCCTGGACCCATATGTGCTATGTGGTTAAAATTAGTTGGGTTAGAAATTAACTTATTTCTCATTTCGGGATCGCGTAGCATCTCCCTGGAAGAGAAGATACTTTGTTTAGGGATTTCCTTTGACGTGAGGATGGGCATTTATAAAACATGTACAGCGTTGATTATCAGCTATTTTAAAATGGAAATTAGCCAGTCTTTTCCAACCTAAACAATTCCATGATTCTATGACTATTTCACATGTTAACAGTGACAAACCCCTGCTGTCAGTACTGGTGTGAAGAAGCTTCCAGCTTGAAGAGTGGGCAAGGGGCCAGGATAAAAGAATGCTGTTTACAGACTAACAGCCCATGTCCAGTAGTTACCAACATTCAGAGAATGAGCTGATAAAAAGCTCTGTAAGATGAGTAAAAGCCAAACTTACTTGTGATATATTACAAAGTGGAGATGAAAATGAGGTATAAAATATGAAAATAGAATTAAAATAATACTGCAGTACCTTTCTCAGTCTGTGGTCAGAATTAAAAGCTCTTCAAAATGGCAAGGATGCATTTCAGAACTCAGAATAAATAAAATTTTAAAGAGACCAAACGTCATTCAACTCAGAAAAGGCAAGGACAAGAAACGGAATTTTATCTCCACTACATACAGATGTTACTTTCCTTAGAGCGAAAAAGAAAGACAAGCTAGGAGCCAACCAATGGTGCAAGATGTTGGAAATTAGAAAAGCCAAGTACTCAGTTCTTGCAGTGTGGCTTAGCACAGTAGCAGGACACTTCCAGTGAGTGAGAGCAAATGGTCAATAACATCCTCTGCAAGTAGCACAGACCTGTTTTTGTTGCCATTTAGGAAAGTACTTGTAACCTGCTAAACACTCCTATTAGGAATACACCCTGAAGTTCTATGCCCCCTGAAGAGGTGAGCTTTGTGAGCTTTACAGAAACTTTATGTAGTTAAATCTACAAATCAAAGATGCAGATGTCCTGGAATACTGCTGAGAGTAAAACCTCCTTCAGAAAGAAAGCAAAGCCAGAGTCTGAGAGTAATTAATCCATATGCATAGTTAGCAGTGTAATCTTCTTTTGCAAAGTGTTTATTAGAGATCTTTATATATACACAGTGTATGTGCACACCTATGCACCTGCATACAGTATGTGGAGACATGCATTCCAAATTACAGCCGTTTCACATAATTCATCTGAACTAATTGTGCATCCAGCGCATATCCACAGTCCAACTGGCATTAACACAAATTAAACACTGAGGATTTACAGGGTAGAGAAGAGAAGGAATGCCCAAATGGGCATTCCAGGAAGCCACACATGAAGCACAACCCTGGCATCAGTCAGTGTCCTTCAGGGCCTACAGGCATGGACAGAAGACAAGTACAGGTGGAATACCGACCTCCTCTGCTGCATCCTCTCCTCCTCGGGCACGCGGAAGGAATAGCGCCGCTTGTTGTTGATGTTCCGAACCATCTGCTTCCGGCTGTTGTCCGACGTCTCAGGCACCACCAGCTCATCTCCCTCTGAAACCAGCACAAATATGGTGATGCAGCGGGGCAGTTCGTTACATATTCATGGAATCTGAGCTTCAACACATTTCCCACCTCTGCTCTTGCTAGTGTTGGACACCATCCCTTTCCTGTCAAACCTGAACAGAAGTTCTTTTATGGGTTTATGGGTTTTCTTGGCCACTACTCTGTTATGTAGCAACGGATTAAACCCTTTGTCACACACAAGCTGCCACACCTGTGCTCTCAAAACACCACTGATGCATTCTTTGAAATAAACATTTAGGTGAGCAGGAAGGGAATCTCAGTCTTGTCTCAGAATTCCCTTGGCAGTTCTCACTGAAAATCACTAGAACAGTCTTGTTCTGCCAGCTGTCTGGAAACGCCATGCAAGATTCTCTTTCATTCACTCCCTGCTCCAAAGAGACTACTGCTTTTGAAATGTTGGAACACTGATGCATTTTGGTGCAACTATGGGAAAAGAGAAGATTTTTTCCACACGTGTACATCTGGCCAAGGCATCTTTAATAGAGACATGAAAAGGAAAACACTGATAATGATACAACAGCTGTGTGACTTGGAATGAACATTGCAACTGCTCTGACTTGTTTTATATATATGGAGACTAAAGTGACACTTAAAAAGCTACTGCTCACTGACAGAACAGTTTTTGTACAGAACACAAACCTCTTCTTTCCTTAAGATCAACTCTAATGTTCTGTCTTTATTAGACTTGAAAATTCTCTAGACATACTTCCAGCATGTTCCTCCTCTCTACCACTGCCATTCCTTTCATACTAATTTGCTGGCAATTTAAATAAGCACTGAAACACTGCCAACAGCAGTATATTTTTCTAGAGTGTTTATTTCCACTGTTTTCAGAAAGTTGTTAACAAAAATTTATAGCTTTTCGTTGTTCAAACAGAGCATGTCCCCTCTCCACCGAAGAGGTTAAACAAAAGTTTAGGGAAATTCCGCAGGAGCATGCTTATGAAATGGGCTCTAAAAAGTAAGAAAAGTCAGAAAGATTCAGAACAAAAATAGATTTTTAAGCTAAAATTGTGGCACAAAGTCATAGCTTGCCCTAGTAGTAAATTATGAATACATTGTATTACTTTAAAATGCTTGGGAAACATTTATTTAGGTTAAATATATTATTAATTTTAATCTAGTGCCATCAAAACGACTATTAAAAGTCTTTAATTGTGCAGGCTTTTTTAGGGAGTGTTCTGGCAGGTGATCCCACATTTGGAGGTAGTGCCTAGTCATTCTATTTTCTAGTTCCAATCTTCATTCAAGTCTTCATTGAATATTCAAAAGAAAAAAAAAGTTCAGAGAAGAGACACCATTGCAATCACTGTGGAATCCATAAGCTTTGGCTTTTTCCCAAGTTAACAAGCACACAGACATTTGAGAGATCCCTTTCTGCAGTGCACAGATGCAGGCAAAGAAAAACAATCTTTCTAAACAAAAATTTGCAAGATGAAAATTGGCTCCTCTTTACATACCTGCCATTTTGTTTTTGAAATATATTAATCTGACTGTCTCCAGGCCTAAAAGGTTTAGTGATCCTTCTGTATTCAAGGGTCGTACCTGAAACAAGGAAAAACAGTCCCTTGTAATACTCTCAAGAGTAACAATTCCAAGTCATTAAAGCCACAAAGAAGAGTTCAAAACAATTTTGAACTGTTTTTTTTTTTTTGAGAATGAGTACAGAGGGGGTTATCTAAAATTCCACTTCAAGACACAGGCTTAACACCATTCCTCCCAGCATTTAAATGAATAGCTCTGTTAGAAGTCTACTTCATAGATCAACTCAATTTTTCCTATTAGCTGTGCAAAGCAATAAGCTGAGCTTTTACTTTGTGTTAGTGGCATGTCACAATAATGCTTTGCAGATTGATAAGAGCACACACAGACTGCTAAAACCTACTGGTATTTGTGATTTCCAACATAAAAATCAAAGAAGCATTCCACACTCTTGAGTCTGTAGAAACAGGCTCTTCATAATAAATGGCCATTTTTAAGACTCCTAAGTGTAGTAATTTTGTTTGCTGAAAGTACTTTCATCCATTAAAAGGGGAGTCTTGAGCCAAATATTAATCGAAGTACTAAATCACATTCTACTGTGTATTTTCCAACTGCTTAATAACTCAAAGTATGGACACCAGAAAGAACTTTCCCATAAAAGTACAGATTTGTCTCTCCTTGAGACAGTTAGTAGTTGAGTACCTTGATCTTTGCATTATGCATCCTCACAGCACTACCAGAATATCCTGGTCTGCATCTGCCATGTGGGAAATTGATATGCAGAGAGACTGAATGACCAACACAAGACCACAGGGGCAATGTCCTGCAGCTCTATGTCACTGGAATGCCAGTAAAGGAATTGTGTTGACCCTGATACAAAGCTGAAGTCAGTCTAAACCACAGGGAAAAAAATGACTTTTATTTTTTCTTTCCAAATACAGCTGAGCAAACACCTTCTAAATACCAAGGAAGTGTCAGTTTTCAGAAACATTTTCCTTTTGATAAGAGATCCAAACCTGACATCATCCTGGTTTTGGTATTTCTACTGGTGGAAACAAAATGTTCTAACCTTGTCTGCCTACAATATTCTCAAGCAGCAGGAGATAGATTTTTGAAGGCCTGTTTAATTATCGTAACATCCACCATCCTTTGGCAACAACACAGACACAATCAGTCCCAATGAAGCCACATGCAATTAATAGCAAGACATTCCTCTCATTATTACAACAGTATCAGTAAATCTAACACAGTCATATGCTCCAGACTGACTGTTCATCTAAACAGTGCAACCATGTGAGAAACACACTTTGTATCTTCTATTTCCAACAAAAATGCACAAGTTTCCTTGCAATAGCTCTTCTTTTACTTCAGTTATGTTTCCACAAGCAGTTTTAATGATGTCTTCTAAAGCAGTATTGAGTCTGGACATATTCCTTGGCCCATACTGAAATGGGAAGTTACCTTTTTGAGAGGAATAGTTTGAATCCACTCCATGGAGTTCACATCGAAGATATCAATTGCATTTTCACTGTACACGGAGAGGTATGGTGCATTGTAACCTGGGAGGGAATGATGAGGTATAGTGTCATGTGCTTTTAGACATGACCCAAAATAGGCAGTATCTTACAGTTTAACCATATTTATTTAATAAAACAAAACCAGTGCTTCATGATCCAACAACAAGCTTTGAAAAATGTGCTTTAACTCAAAAATGACCAAGAAATTTATTCTGAAGGCAAACCAGCACCACCTAAAAACTTAGAACCTCCATGACTTTTCTTTTAACTTTGCTGAAAACCTAATTCTTTATGAATTGTAAGAGATTACAATTTGCTCTGCCAAATACTGATGCATTTCACAGGTTTTTTTCTCCTAAAAGCCCCGTTTTTAATAAGAGCTCACATATTGTAAATGATGTGGTAGGAAAATACACTGCTCTATTTAGTAACTTTCACTTGAATGAACTGAGCTCCGAGTCTGGACTATACACAAGAAGAGCATCACTTGGAACTAAGCACCATGACAAAGTCATAAAAGTCGTGTTTCCTTAGCTTTAATTCTCCCTTCTCATTTTCTAGATTGTAAAGAGAAATCTTCTGCTACTTATCTGGCCCATTTCCCCAAGATGAAATTTGTTTCACTGCGAACACTTCTAAAGGAGAATTCAGTATTTCCATGGCAGCAACAAGACTGCCATGGTCTGCCAAGACTACCAACAGCATCCAAGTTGTGTTTAAATGTAACAGCTTTTGCTATAAAATATACCTCCATTCTGAGCTGGACTCACACCAAATCACTTCATTTAAGGCAATCAAGAAAGTGTCACAAATAATAACGGCCATTACAGATGAACTACATGTGAAAAATATCCATATTTCAATCTATCATAAAATCTTTTGGTTTGATTCATTCATTGCCTGAGCCCACTGTAATAATCAGTTGCTTAAAACTGCTTGAAAACCAGAAGTGACAAACACTCTGTAAAAGTTGCTCCTTCCATATTCAGAAGGGCCTTTGCTCAAACAAGGTGAAGTATTCCTCTCCTCTGCAGTGTGACTGGACTGCTGCCAGAGTGAGGTAAGAAGGCAGACTATTGTAAAAATCAACACAGAACTGGGCTCGTTCACTACTTGGAGTGCAGATTTGGCTAATCTTTATCTGCATTCAGAAAGACATTAAAAAGAAGCAGACAGACATTCAGGTTGGGATTTTTTCCCCCTGAAACTGTCATGAGATAAAGCCCCAGTTTGAAATAACGTGCAATAAACGTTTAACAGACCTTGATGTAAATTAAAATCTTGCAAATATTACAGTACTTTTCCTTAAGGTTATGAAATAGACTTTTTTATATTGCCTGCTAGGCACTGTATTTTGGAAGGGAAGAGAGAGACAGGAGGGAAACTTAAAAAGTGACCTTTTGAAAAGCAGAGAGGAGATGAGTAAGAAGGTTGTTGACAAAAACTGCTGAGGAAGAAAGAATGAACAAATAAAGAAAGGACAAAACAGACTTTTAAGAAGGGATAAATACCATTAGAGAAAAGCAAGTCAAACTACCCGATCCTGATGACTCTCAGCATGAAGAAAGCTGGAACCACAATGCTGAGCCAAAGTACAATTCCATTCCAAGGCTTTAAACAACAGTCCAGCACTGCTGGTAGCAAATACATAAAGTTCCTGTTAGCCTCTGTTGAACCTGAAGCTTTTGGCTGTTTAGAGTTAGAAATCCTGACTCATGATTCCTCTTTGTGTTCCAGCACTATAGGTCAGTGCCAGAGTTGTTAAAACTAACATAAATGAGAATTAAACCCTCTGACTAGATTAAAAATGGTGACGGGGCCAAGAGCATTCATTAACCTATCAGGTAATTAGCCTTGAACTTCACCTCCTGTAGATATCAACACAAGCAGAGATCACTTCAGCAGACAGCACCAAAGACACAGACACACACACAGAGAGCACAACTCACAGCAAGAAGATGGAGTTGCGGGCCACATCAACTCTTGTTGTCTGGATCTTCGGCCCTGGCAGTCGACGTAAACCCCGACGCTGCTAAAACACAGCAGGTATTCTTTATTTGAGATCTCGACTGCACAGATGGCATCGGTTGGCTGCTGTGAGATAAACGAGAGTGTGTGGTCGTCCGGATGGAGCAGGCTGTAGGGGCTGCCCTCTCCATGGAGGGCGTATTTTAAGAAACCTGACTGGTAGCCCACACAGAGACGGTCACTGAAGATTGACATCCACTGGACGTTGCCCTGCACCTGGATCTCCTTGATCTTTTTGTGGCGTGTCTTACTCTGATTTAGTTCGTAACAGAGGACCTGCCTTTTCATGGCTACACACAGGCAGGTGAGAGCTCCGTGGCGCACGTGTCCAGAAACTATTGACTGGCAGCCTTTGGTCTCTGCCAGCTTATAGAACTCAGTCTCCCTCCCATCCAGGGCAGCCACGGGGAAGAGCCGCACGTGACGGTTCCGTCCTGAGATTACTGCGATGAGCTGCTCGCTCGGGACCAGCTCAATCTGATGAACCTTCTTGTTGTCACCAACACGGATAATCTCTGAAACAAAAAACAAAACACCCCCCCCCCCCACAAAACCCAATCCAAAATAG
>NW_008237239.1:22374180-22406020 GCF_000691975.1 Corvus brachyrhynchos | reverse complement strand
AAAAAAAAAACAAAACCCCCCCCCCCCCCACAAATCCAAGTAAGTAATGGTGAAGTGTGAACTGATTACAACATGTATTTGTAAAGATGAACTAGGAAAGAAACCAAAGAAATTCCCTTTATTGCTTCCATACAATATTAAAAAGTACAGAATCAAAACTTGTATTTTAATAATACTGGATGTGGCAACTCTGGATAGACCTTTGGCTTTTCCTCATCAGAAATGGGAGGAGCAGATCTGATGCAGTAACAACCACTGTATTATTTCAGCATTCATTTCAAAAATAGTTTATAGCCAAGAAGCTACTGAATAAAGAAAAGCCTCAAAAAGCTGAAACATACGATACATGTCATCTGTTGAATTAACTTGGGCCATCTGTTACTACATCTTGCAATACTGCACAGAAGTTTTCATTTCCAGTACCAAGGAGGAGGTTACACAAAGGATTCAGCCATGACTCTTACTGAGGTGCACAGCAGGAAATTCAAATGAGGGACGTTCCTACTGAATATAGTGTTTCACTGTGAGAATAATTTGCAACAGGCAGTCCAGAGAGATCATGGAACCTGTGTCCTTGGGGATTTTCAAGACCCAACCAGACAAAGACCTGAGCAACCTGGTCCGAAATTAGTATTGAGCCTGTTTCCAGGGAAAAAACCTTCAACTGTATTCCAAATGCTGTATTTTTGGTTTTGGAGAGGATACCCAAACCAGAAAACACACAGAATACCTTCTGGTCTCTCATGGAACTGTCCAGCTGATAATGTAGTAAATAATGAGAAATTAAATCAGAGGATATTGAATAAGAAAAAGATGATTTAGTATTAGGGAAATTATTACCAGTTCCTAATTTCTTACCGTCTTTGGTGACATGCACAACAAACAGCCCTTCTTCATTCCCCAGAGCTATTCTTTCATGGTCTATGACATTAAGGAAAAAAAAAAAGTTATTTTTCTTTGGAAGCAGTTTAGGAATCACTTCAACAATAGTGATAATCCTCATTAACGGAGACAGTTTTTTAATATACTGAAATAACTGTCTATAAAGTCAAACCTAATATATTCATGTATTAAAAAAAATTGGCAACCTCCCAATCTTTCAAATTTCTGAAAAAAGAAGTCTTTTCACATTTCTCCTGTTAGTTCAATTAACAGCTAGAAACATAATTTTTAACAAACCATTCAGAGCACTTAAGTCTAACACCAGCTTTGAAATAACTATATTATTATACTGAACTCATTTAAATAATCAGAGTTTCACATATTTTATGTAGTACTATTTAAAATGACTAAATTCATTCTCTGATCTTACATCTCTGTGTTCCCACCAGCAGATTTTTTAAAGTGAGTGATTTACATCTATTCTATAGTGCTAATTTTGCCCAGTTCAGGAATTATGTTTACGGAATAACAGAAGAGAAACGTCCAATTCTCAGTCCAAATTATTCATAATTATGAATACTGGTGAATAATTACGAATATGGGTGAATTATTCATGATTATGAATATGGGTGAATAGAGGGAATACTCTTAAAAGTATTCCCTGACAAAAGTACTGGCTAGTGAATTGCACTTTTCACTTAGGTCCATACACATTTCCATATGGGATAAAACCACTACAAATTGTTCTTTATTCAGTAGATAACACCACCTAACACTTTTTTTTTCTAAAAAATCATGCTTTTAGCATACCCATTTTTCTTAGAGCTTTCTTCTGATTAATTTCATACCTATGATTGCTGCTGACTGTGTTGTTTTGATGAGGGGCAAGGTGCTGTCATAAGCTTCTTTGGGAACATAGACTGAGCGGTCTTTGAGTTTGTTCTTCTTCAAGATCCTATGCAACTCATTCAGCACGCCCACCCACTTGCTTTTCTCATTCTCACCGTCTGCTAGAATCAGGATTGAACACTTGTTACTGGATGCAGAGAGCTGGGAGGCTGTAACCTGCAAAGAAATTAACACGTATTTTTAAGTCATAAGTGATAAACAATTTCCTCATAATCATTTCTACAAGGGAATCAGATGCCTGTAAGCACCCTTTTAATTAGCTGTCTGAATTAAGGAAGCAAAAATTTATCTTTACTTAATAGAAAACATCTTAATCAAGAACCCACAGCAGAAAAAACATGCAGATGTGAGTAACTTAAAGAACAGAGAAAATGCTGACTTTATTTTAAATGCATTTGTATTTATTTTACAATTCATGAATGTCTGCTCCAAATGAGGTAGCCAATTCTCACACCAACTTTATAACAGAAAGCATTTTTAATAAAGCTTTCTGTATTTTTAAGAGCTATAGCTTTCATTAATAATTTAATGCAATAGGAATGGTTTTTACTGAAAGGAAGAATGCTCTGTGATCCTTTTCACGCATTTAATACAGCTTATATTATAGATAAAATTTAAAGCCCCTTCTGCAGGTTTTATTTCCTCTCAGAGTGATGAACAGTCTAAAAACTGGAAAAACAAGGAGTAAAATACAAAGGCTCAGGAAAGAAATGATGGCGGAATTGATCCTGGATAAGACATCAAGGAGACTTCACTGAGGTCAAAGAATAGATAATATATTTAATAATTAATAATTAATTAATAGAATATCTAATAAACATAAGAATATTACAATAAACCAATGATGGCAAAAGCCTGATACCAGATACTACACATAAATTTTGCTGAGCATTTTGCACTAAATTACTATACTGACTATCTGATGAATGGGAGTTTTCAGATATGCAACGCACACGTTAAAAAAAGGTATATAAAACAAAGACTTCAGCAATAACCCAGTTGCAGAGGGCAACTTGAGGAAATGAAAACATACAAGGTCACTATGAACAGAAGAATTTCAAATGACTAAGAGGAAGTAGAGAAAAATACATCTTATTGTGAAGATTAAAAAATACAACCCACATGGAAATGAGAGCTTGTCTAAATGTACCAGTGCTATTTTTACCACAGAAATGATACATGTACAGATCCCTATGCATTGCTGCTGCTGCCATGGATACCACACGGGCAGAACTTGCCAAGGAAATACAATACTGGCAAGCTGTCACTGAATGCACACCACACATCACCCTGTGCAACCCTGTACGTCTGGGTTAGTAGGGTCAGGATGTAATACTTACCCTAAAGATACAGGGGATATCTTTTCGATTTGCATGGATGACATCTGAGGCCAAGACAGAACTCACTGTGAATTCTTCATCCCTTATGGAGACCATAAACATAATTGGAAAAGAGTTAATGAGCAAAATCTGTATGTTTGGTTTTTATTTTTCCAATAGTTCTTGTTTAGTCAAGGACATAGTAAGTCAGCACTGAGATCTGATTCTTAAAATTATCCTTTCCTCTGTATCTGCAGATGAAATTCACAAATGCAATGTTGCATAATTAATTCCTATCTATTCAGATATTCTGTAACTGATTTTAATCTATATAAATTAAAACCTTTAAAGAAAAAAGTCCAACTTAAAAAATAAGTGGAATGAAGAACACCTCTCCAACTCTTTTGTAAAAATCCAAACTCACTAGAAGCTATAATCTGTGCCAGTTTGGGACTTCCTGGATGAACTAACCTAGATCAGAGATGAGCTTTACATAGGTACTATGTTGAATGTTCTCAACCTTCAGTGAGGCTGGTAGTATTTCAGTAATACTGAAGACAGTGGGAACAAACTATTCAGCCCTTCTCAACCAAAAACTGTAATACATTTACCCTATAACAAAGTTTTATCTATCTTTCAAAACTCTATTCAACCTCAAAATAATGTTATTTTCAAATCTTTATTCATTCCAATCTTCTACACAGCTGAACAGATCCTCTTTGCACATGATGTAGTAATGGAAGTTTAAACATCCACATAGGAACAAACATGCGTAGTTCAGGCTAACTGCTAACTGGTGTTTTATTTTTTTATCCCAGAAAATTAGCAGCTTTCAATATGGACTACAGGGTTTCATAAAAGCTCTGGAGCTTGCTTACTGATTTGACAAAAAGGAAAAGCAAAAAGCAGAACAAAACCTCCCGGTGCCTCTGCAAAGCTCCCAGCAGCACTGAACAGCTTACCTCATGTCTATGACCTGACTCACTACCACACTGGGCTGAGATGCTTTTCCTTCTGCTACATCATACAGGAAGAGTTTAAAATCACAGATCACTGCCAGTGCTCTCTGCCAACCTTTCTTTACTCCAGCTGGCTTTGGGACCTTTAGAAAAATAAATTCTGATCAACTCTCTGTAAATTTAGATGCAATCAAAAAATCAAACAGACAACACAAAAATCAATTTGCTCATGTGGGCTGGGAAGTTTTCATTCAGTGATGATGTTAAGCAACATAAGCAACAGCCCAGGAGCACTAAGACCAACAAACACAGACACACAGACAATATATTATTTAATAAATTAATAGCACCACAGATTCTTTTTTCTTACTTCACAAATTCATTCAGAGCTGTATTAACAAATACAAAGAAACCCATCTCTAGTTGGTCACAGGAGTATGACAAAAAATATGTTGAGTTAGTCTTTTATTATTTCTGTGCAAATATCCACACCAATGAGCACAGGCAGTACTGGCAGAATGACTCAAAAACTCACAGGGCCTGGAAGATGAGCTGATCTCTAGAGATGGGACTATATAAGACCAACCCAAAGCACACTGACCAACAGAGATGGAGAGGGGATCACTGTTGACAATGCTAAGAACTGCTTTGTGAAAAAATGTAAGTCTTAGTTTCGAAACTGCTACCCTAAGATGTAATTGAATTTATCCCCCCAATATTCAAAGCAATTCCAGCTCTGGAAAACAATGAATTTAATGTAAGTGCCCCAAATGCAGCTACCTCATACTTACTCGGACATGCCCTTCATAAGCTGTTCCTATGCCTTTCTGTGGATCTATTCCCAAAGGTCCCTTAGTCTGTTCAGGAGGGATTGGACACACTGCAGGAGCCTTGTCTGCACAGGTCACGTGGCAAGAGAATCCACACACTTGTGAGGAGGAGAAGAAACAAAAAGATTTGATGGTTATTTTTTGTGCAGTGCACAAGTTGTGCTAATGATGATGAGACTTACACAGAAATCCACTTTCTTTTTTTGACCAACATCTGAATAATCTCACTGAACTTTGCTACAGACAGAAATAAAAGTCTGCACATAGCAGCAGTTCATGTTTTTATCTGCTCTAAATCCTGAATTTCTCTTTTTCAGATGGATATGCCTTTTTTTTCAGATGGATACACCTGGTTTCATCCATATAAGAAAGAGCCTGAAGTAATCTCTGTGATGTCCTCTAGGCCCAACTCTACTAGTAAACAAGAAGCTGGAACATCCTCTAAATAGTAAATGTCATTCTGTGCACATATAAACAAGAATAACTTCCATTCAGCACTAATTTTGCTTCTTTCTGGAATAAGTCGGAATAGATGTCCTAAATTTTGCCCTGCAACATAAAGCAAAG
This sequence comes from Corvus brachyrhynchos, assembly GCF_000691975.1. Taxonomy (NCBI): domain Eukaryota; kingdom Metazoa; phylum Chordata; class Aves; order Passeriformes; family Corvidae; genus Corvus; species Corvus brachyrhynchos. Next base: position 22,400,554 of record NW_008237239.1, on the reverse strand, counting down.
CTGCTGTCAATAAACTTGACCACTCACTGTGGCTCCTTATTGCTATTTTGAGTAAACTGAACTAAGCTCTTCAACCACCAACTGGAATAAGAGTGTCCCCAGATAACTGGGCAGTCTGTTACATAGGATATTCAAAGTGTTTGGCTTCTACTGTTAAAAGACTGAAGCATGAGAATATACTGTTATTCAAAATACAAGCAAAAGACTCCTGCATCATGACACTACAACATTTACTGTGTCATCTGCATCTGTCAGAACTTCAGTTCACACTTGTTTGTGCTTCCACAAGTGCTTACCTTCACAAGTACAGCCCTGTCGTATCAGACCAACCATCAGGGATGTACACTGATTGCATTTCGTTGGTGTGTTAAACGATTTCACTACAAACTGGTGGGCTTTAGGCTGTGAAATGAGCAGACAAGGATGTTAACACCTGTAACACTTCTGAAGAAGTTAGTTCTTTCACAGACAAGAGTGCACAGGTGCATTTAATATGGCAGCTTGTTTGCCTTTGCTGGAATGAGATCTGAGCTCCTAACACAGGGGCTGAAAAAAATTCCTTATCAGTGCTCATTGCTGATAATTTAAAGCATCCTCTGTAAACAAAGCCATGGAAACTGGACCTTGTCTCAGGACATGAGTTTGCTTCCACTGCAGATAGGAAAGCTGCCAAAATGATTCTGTTACACTTCAGAAGTTGAATGTATATAAGCATGTGCTCAGTGGGCACCTGACTGTCAGCCCAGGTCAACCCGTAAGAGTATTTCCTAAGCTGCAAATTCAGTGCTTTTCTGTAAGGAGTATTGTCTTAGCTAAAAGAAGAACAGTAGACTTTTTCAACACTTTAAACTTTATGCCAGAAAGCCCTGACAGAGTTCCCTTTTATGGTGTTCGGCAGAGGCAATTTCAGAACACCCAATTTAAAGGCAAGGGCTGAAGTTGATAAATGAAGCTGGTTTTGAAAGGGTTTCTCTTCCTGTTATTCCTTGGGAACACAGAGTACATGAGTAAGTGGTTTAATTCTCTCCCTCTCCTCAAGGATGGCTGTGCTGATGCTGCTATATAAAGGATAAATGCCTACGTAATGTGGCAGTATGATTCACAGATGGCCTTAAATAAAATCCAGGAAGCTGCTTTGCTTTTCCATAAAAACTCCCAGTGAAGTAACTACAGGGGGAAAAGGCCAGAGCACAGGGTGAATGCAAAGACTGTCCAAACAAACCTCATCGTGTACGTGACCTGAAATAAGACAGTTGTGCAGACTACTTTGAAGAGTAGATATGTTAAAATTTTGCTCACTTTCCTGTTTTTCAGAGCATAAGATATCGCAGCTAAGGGCTCAAACTTATCCATATTTAATGACAGCTTTACTGTTACAGCGGCAGGTTTCTGTCTACAGAAGAATGTTCTGTTTTGAGACTTGCAGGGAGACAACACCCAGCTTTAAAAACTGAAGCAATCAGAAAGTAAGAAGGTTCTTTAGGGGACATAATAAATTATAAAGCAAGTCATTACTTACTGAGCAAAACGTTTGCAAAAATTAAATTATGTGCACAGTAAAATCTGTTTCACATGATTCCAAGTGCACTTACAGTATTTTTTTAATTGATGTACTAAGATGCTGCCAACAGAATACTGTCTGCTCAAACATTTTAGCTTTCCTTTACACAAATGAATCTTCTGCTACTTTGTAATTTATCAAAGCAGAGAAACAGATCTATTGGAAAGGCTTACTCTCTTCATTATTAGCTGCAGGAAGAACTGTCATTTTTAAATGTACAGAAGATTCCTAAAGCATTGAGTCACTTTCAAAACTTTTACAAGACAAATTTTTCCCTTAAGAGCTTGTATTTATTCTTCATTTGCTTGAATAGACATAATCCACTGGGAATTAGTGTACACTGGCTTATTCAGCAACAGCAAAATGATTTCAACAACTGATGGAAAATCAGTATTTATGCAGGTAAAAGCCAAAAGACAGGAAAATTGGAAATCCTTCTCCCAGTCCAGTGCTGGTGTGCCCCCTGGTAGGGCTCACTCTACACTGCTTAAAAAGAGGCAAATCTGTGGTTTCCTTTTTAGGGCTACTCTTTGCCTTTTCTCAAGAATAAGCACCTAATTGGCACACAGGCACGCTAATCTGAGACCTTACTGTATGCAAAGAGTAGAGCTATGTTGGTCAGACACATGTCTGAAAACACTCTCTTCCCAGGATGGCACATCTCTTTCTTCACATTCTGGCTCATTTACCTCTTTCTAAATCCAAACTACTGTTTTTCCTAAAATCAAATACCTGTGTACTGCCCCAGTGGAATTCCTAGTGCAACTTGTTACATCCCATAACGTAAGAATGAAGGGTTTTACACTTTAGAGAGCAATCAGCTTGCACATAAACATCCCTTCTAAGCAGTTCTGGTAAGGCCAGTGTGACAACAGCTCTCCTGAAGCTGCAGCCCAGGAGTGACACGTCGCCCTTGCTACAGAGAAGGTGTGAATGCTTGACAGGATACCTTTGGTGCCGAGAGTCCCGAGCCAATGTAAGCTGTCCTCATGGTCGGTGTGTGAATTGAACGGGGAGGATGATCTGCAACCTGAACAGAGTCCCCAAAGCATCAATCAGACATCAAGAACACACTGTCAAAGGAAGTCTGGATAAAGGAAAAAGACTAACCCCCCCCCCCACCCCCCAGCAGCAAAGCCATGAAATCAAACTGATGAATGCAGGACTCAGCAAAACAAATCTTATTTCTCAGCAAGATTCATCTCCTAAATGTCAAAACCAACTTCACATTATCCTCAACATTTGATTGGGTATTTTCTAATATAAATAACCACAAAATTATTTTTTTTAACACAGAAAGGGGATAAATTATTATAGTTGTGGAGTCTGGCTAACACTTTGTAATAACAAGACTTCCAGCAGGGCTTCAAATAGTGTTTTTGCAAACTACATTATAACATCATCTTTGTGCCAATATTTCTTAAATATTCATGAATGAGGATACATTATGAAGAGAGATTATAACTAATAATTGATTCATAGTTCCCATCCTTTTTCAATTAACCATATGTGAAAGGAAATGCAACATTCCCCAAAACACAGTCCACCACTAGTGCAGAAGGCTACTACAAAGTCCTAAACAGTCTTGCTGCAGAAGAGTGAGCTTCACCCTAAACAAAAGATTTGCAATAGTAATTTTTATACAATGAGACTGTTACTCCTAAAAAAAAATAAAAACACAGATATCTTTCAACACTGAAGTACCTCAATTGGCTCAATCTCACTGGCTGTAGAAGGAGACCTGGATCTTGAATGGAGGTGAGACTTGCTATCTTCATCCCGTGATGGAGTATTAGACAATGTCAAATTCTCAACTGAATCAATCTAGGAGAACAATTCAAGAGAGGAAAAAAAAACAACAACCAAAGAAATAAATCAAAGACATCATTAAAAAAGAATTCTCAACTCTTACCAAAATAAGACATGGGAGCAGTAGAATTCCTGAGAGAACTGAGAGGATAAAAATTCAGTTTTAAGCAACTTCCTAATTCAAAGCAACAAAATGGAATGAAAGTTGTTGCATGTAAACACACCAAGGCTTCTGCTGAGAGGTGAGCACATGCATAAGAGCTGCTAGTTCAGGGCCCTGATAACCACTTGAAAGCACTTGTAATTCAGCATTTTTCAAGGGTGAGTATTTTCTAAATGCTACTGGGTTTTGTCCAGTGGTAGCAGGGATTTGTTGTAAGTGAATTACCACATGGCCCATGTAAGTTCCTACAAACATATTCAGGAGAAAACAAGGAGAAAAGGCAGAGCAGTGTATATCCTGAGGGTAGTGATAATTATCTTCACAGAGAACTGAGGGGGTTTTGCACCCCATTTGAACTGCAGAAACATCCTTACCAGGAACACAGTTTCTTCTGGGGAATACTTTCCTAGTCCTTGATATATACAGAATGAAACTAAGCCCAACACAGAGCTACACTGAGCAAGGCACATAGGTACAAACGGGTATCTTGCGTAACAAGTCATCTTTTGTTATTACAGCTGAAAAAATCAGAGGAGGCAGGGTTCTTCCTTGAAAACAAGACATCTCCACAAAGCTGTCCATGAAAAATTACATTAAAAAGAAAAAGAAAAAAAAAGGTGAAAATGCTTTTTTCCACCAATAATAGAAGTAAAAGCTGCAGGCCTGCAGAAGGCTCCACGGCATGCCTCGATTTTCTGGAGCAATGCTATCATCAGCTCTCCATTGCCGAGGATTTGGCTAGCTTGGAGAGAAACTAAAATATGCAGCCATGTTTACAGAAAGCATTTGAACATTCCAGTGTTTCTCATCTCACTTGCCACTGACAATACTAAGAATTCCACAAACTTTACTGCTTTTTGGGAATCGTTTATATTGCCAGGCCAATTTTATACATGCACACACAGTCCTGCTCTTCAGGAGCTCAGTCACGGTAGCAAACAGGTGCAGTTGCTAGTTTTATATACACTCTTCTTTAAAAACAGTGAGTTAAGTTTGATGGCTTCTAGTTTTACCATACCCTTCAAAAAAATTATCTGGTGGAGGATGCTCATCAGTTTGATCAACTTAGGCATATTAACATGCCTGCAAGTATTTCTGAAATGAAAATGGGATATTCTCACACTGGGATACACCTGTTTACTACACATTTATGATGTGTTTCAAGCATTGTGGCAAAAAGTAGCAGTAAAGCAAACATTTTGTGCTCAGATTTATCAGAAGCAAATAATAATGGAAAGCTTTACCCAGTATTCAAAAGACTGATGCCTTAAGTAGTAAATCCCCAAACACATGTTTCAATTATTTTAAACCACTTTTTAATCCAGTCTAAACATGTGATAACTGGGAGTCCACTCAAAGACTGTTTAACCTTCAACAATTCTACCTCCTCCTTAAAAATGTTACTAAAAAATAAGGCCAATGAGTAACTACAGGCAAATTTTTTCATAGCAAGAAACAGGCACTCCTTTTCTCCTACAAGTAAAACTCAGAGATCTGATCTATAATTTCATAAATGTTTCCAGACACTCCAAGGGCTTTCCCTTTCAAAGCAGCATCTGCATACCAAAGAATTTTCATGGTGTCTATGAAAAAATGTAGTACAAGCCTGATATCAGTGATGGAACCTTTCTGGAATGTGCTACGAAGCCTTTGTGGTTGAAGACAACTGCTGAAACAGTAGCAACTGTATTTTCACTTTACTTACAAACATAAAAAGCCCACAAAATAAACAGAACCTGATCCAGCATTGCAGAAGGGAATTTACTCCACCTTTAGTGCAGAAATGAGGGGCTTAGGCTGCATTGCTACAGTGATCTCAGGTTCCGGGCTTTAAAGAGAACTAAGTACAAAAGCAACCTGACTCCACTATGGGCAACAGTTTATGAAGACCCATGTTAGCACCATCCAAACTGGTTTTAAACTAATCCACTGGATTACCCAAAGCAGATTTCACTATTTCCTACTGCACTGTAACAGCCTTGCTGTCTTCCACAGCACTGTGCATAGCTGTCTACACGTGCAGCTCTGAGCCAAAGCTGCCCAGCATATGAACACATCTGGAGGACAGAGAACTTCTGAACTGGAGGCACCACCAACAAAAACAACCAGGTAGTGTAAGCTTGCCTGAGAGACTCAGCAGTGTGCTTTGAACTGCATGAGAAAGGGCATCATTAGAGCTGTTGGGCATAGTTGCTTATTCATTGAATATTCAACAGAAACGCTTTGTATGCTTACTTGTCCCCTCCAACATATCTGTATAAAAGAAACAAAAGTGGCAGTACAAGATTAAAATGGACACAGCATAACTGGTAGGAATTCATCCTCATTGAGTCTGCTTTGGTAATACATGTAAACTCACGTTTAAAAACCCACCCTGATTTTTGAAACACCACAGAAACCCTTCTCCAGTGTAACCAGCTGCAACACATCCATCTCCATTTTCTTTGCATGAATTTTTCCTATCCTCCTTGACGCTCCATTTACCCAATTCCCCACTCCACGTTTATTTATCTTTGTACTGTGCTATTTTCTATCATTTGCTGTGATGTGCCTCCCAAACGCCAAACTTTGACCTTCTGTTGGCAATCCCCGTGACTTAACACATGCCCTCTGCTGAGGGCAAGGAAACAAACAGGCCCTCATCTGATGTTTGCTCATCTTCCCAGCCTGCATCTGCCCGATCAACTTCCACATAGAACTTTCACATTAAAATGAGAAAGGACCCAAAGCATCTTCTCCAGTTTCAGAGATATTCTGCTCATAGGGTTAACTGAAATGGGAACACCCAAAGCATCTTCTCCAGTTACTGTGATATTCTGCTCATAGGACTGCCAAATGAAATACTCCAAAAGCTTTGAGCCCATGGCTGGAAAACAACAAACAGCACAGCAGCAGCAAATAGCAGCAGCAGCAGCACAAGACATGCAGTGAGATAAATACACAATCCATACATTAAACATAGGCATGGACACCACAGGCAAAAAATAAAGGGCCACATAGAGTAAGACAGCCTCTTACACGTCTGCCTTTGTTAGCTGGAATACAGGAAGGAGAGAGCTTTAACAAAGAAAGGAGGAGAATATGTTACAAAACCAAACAGTGACACAAACATCACCTCAGAATTCCTCACTGTATCTCCAGAGGTACTGGTTAAACACACACAAGCATGTTCATTGTTACAAGTATTTTAAAAACAAGCTATTCTGGGGCAACAAGAGGGAAGAAACATTAAAAAAAAAGGAACAGCTATTCCAAGTCCATAGTCTTACACTGGACAATAGTGAAACTGCAGACTGCACTGCACTATTAATTTGCAGTTGGCATCTCTGCTTTGAATAAGATGAATGAAGTCATTTATTGGAGGCACCCAATTTAAAATATCATTATGAACCAGATTTACTCAATTATGAATGTGCAGGTAAAGGCACTATGGCTTATTCTGCTCAATAAGAAGAATTCAGAACATCATTTAGTCTGTGGCTACTTACAGAGTTCAGATTTGTTTAGTCTGGCCAAAGCCCATGGGGACTGCATGTGAGGACACACTGCAGGAGGACTTAAGAAATCTATTTCTAATTTCTACTGTGTTAGCAACAGAGGAAGAAACAGTATTTTTGAGTGCGCAGGAAAAATAATTTTGTCAAGGGAAAATGGGATTCCATTTTATTGTTATTAAATAATCACAAATTCATCCTTAAATAAAACAAGTTGATTGCTTCTCACAGCTAGTGAGATACACAAAGATCCACCTGGCAAAGAAACAAAACCCAACACTTCCACTGTCAGACACTTCTAGTGAACACAGGAGACTTAACACCTAGACAACGTTACTGAGACAGCCTGCAACGCACAGGAGAAAACAGCAGCAAGGATTTAGTCTCTTGGAGTCACTGGGGGCAACTTCCCTCCCCAGCAAGATTGGAATTCAGGGACTCCAAACACATTCCTACTCCCCTGTGTGCAGAGGAGATACAAGGATGGTTTCTGAACGTGTGGGCTGCCACAGCTGTGAGGATTTAGGCACCAGTTCTGCCAACCTGACCCAGCATCTTTTCAAGGCAAGAACCAACAGTGACCGCTACTCATCTGAGTAGTGAGCTACCATGTTTTTCCTCAGCATCTACAGGCTACAGAGGCAGCAGGACATCTGTTTTTATTTCTCTCCAGCAGAAATTGCAAAACTACTGTTTTGTAGGAAAAATTAGAATTAAGTCCAGTCATTTGGAGAGTGCTATGAATAGTAACATTATTTGGATGGCAGACACACAAGACATCCCCACCCTAGGAAACCCAGTGCTGTGTGCACATCTGTATGCTAAACAGACTTCAGAGATCCTGCAAGGAATGCCTTGCAACTGCAGCTGCACATTATGTGACAGACTCTCTGTCCTTCATTGATGAAGCACGGAGCCTGAAGAAACAATACAGGCCATCAGAAGTATTTCCTTGGGGTTCTTGATTACAAGAGAGGCTTTCCTGGACCCCATGCAATATTGCAGCACTGCATGAGTCTGACCTGAGGACTTCTGATTCTTCCTTGGTCTTAATACAAAGAACCCAATGAACCCACACACTTCTCATGTTTGACTGAGAAGAGATTAATTCTTCTGGAGATGCTGCAAGGAAAGCTGCCCTTCAAGGAAACCGTTGCCAAAAAGAGACATTGGAAAGGGAATGGAGGTCACATCCAGTGGGCAGGGAGTTTTAATACCCTTATTTTAATTTAAGTCCATCTAATATATTGATACTAAACCAACTCAATGAGCTAAATCATAAATAACCATTCATTTAGATAATACAGAAACTATAAATTATGCTATGAATGAATCAAGTTATTGTCCAATAAATCAAAGATGCAGAACTGACTTTCAGCACAACTGAATGATACCACTTTTCATCTACTAACATAGATAGCAGCTTTATGTCTCTTTCTAACAAAGACAGAATGTCTCGTATTTCTCTGCAAGGTGCTCTTCCCTCTTTCAGCAGTCACCTCTTCTTTTTCAGCAGTTTTGTCAGATGAGAGAGAATCCTGCCTTGGTGTTAGAGACATGAGCCCCTGGCCAGTCCATTCAGGAGATGTACTTTTGCCAAGTGCAACTGAGAATAAAAAACCTCCTGTTGGACACAAATTGTAGATGGAACAGGGGAAGTTTGACTCCATGTGCAGGAAGCTAACTACAAGCAACCATATAAATATTAATACCTGAAACTTAAACTGAGACTAAAATGTGAGCATCTGCAAAGATCTGATCTGGGTGGACGAATCAAGAAGAATTGCTATTAAAGGATGTATGCCAGCAGCTGAAAATTACTCACTTGCATAGAGGAAAAAAAAAAAAAAGTAATTTTGTCAAAATGTTTGTGGAAAATGATGCTGCCTTCTCTAAAAAAAAACAACAAAAAGCAAGGAACAATAAAAACAGAATAAAGTACTGAAGTCCTTCAAAATTAACTAGACAGCAGTCAGGAAGATATCCTTGTCCAAAGCTCCCCCTTGCAAAATAGAACATTATCAGCAACTTCCATATATATCCTTTATTTCTCTTTTACTATGTTTTAGGGGAGTGTTTTAGATATTTTTAAAGATAAATTTCTATTCAAGAACCTGCTGATACAAAATAAGTGTTCCTAATACTCAGGTAACACAGAACATGCTTTCTTTAATCCAGATAAAGAATCTAAATATTCATTTTTTGTGGATTTACACAACAGGAAACTGTACCCTTTTTTTTTTTTTTTTTTTGTAGTAAGAAAATTCCAACAACATCAGCAAGACACAAGTTTTCTGTATGCTATACAAAAATGCAGGTAAGTGCCTTCTACTGTGACACCACAGATGGAACCTTCACATTTTGTCTGGGGTATATACCTGATTTAGAGAGTAAAAGCATCCAGAAGAAAAGCAGTTTTTCAGAGTAAGTGAAAAGAAATGAAAGCAGCAGAAAAGGCCCATATACCTCATCCTCTTTGCTACACTCTTGAGAGCAGATATTTCTCAAATAAAATGAATTGTATCACATTTGGATGCCAATAGGATTTCACTGTGTTAAACACATATGCATAAATATTTGCGAATGTATTATGCGTAATATGTACAAAGACATCTACGAAAACAGACAGACACACACACACAAACAGTTATACCTACAGAGCTGTCATGGATGGGACTCCATACACTTGGATTTCAAAAAGTTTATTGATTATGACTTTTATGGGCCTACTGCTTCGGTTTGGAAGAAATATAATGCAGTCAATTTTCAGCTTTTAACTCAATTCTCTTCATATGCAATTAACTAGTGGGTGTATTTAAACAAAGTCCTGACAGAAAACCTGCATCTCAGATGGCAATAAAAAGTAGTAAGTTCACTTCAGTCATAATGAAAATGACTTCTCACAATGCAGGCTAAAAAAGTGAAAATATTTTATCCGAGCAAACAGAAATTAACTGTACGCAAGAGCAACATTTTAATAAAAGTGATTAGAAAACTTAGGGAAACAACTCATGATAAAGGAATAATATGAAGCAAAAGAATTAAATACATAAACGTGCTGGTGATTTTGGAACCATTTTCCACAGGCCATATCAATAGACAATGCCTAAAAGCAGCTTTTTCCCATCAGAAAAACTGTTTGCAATTAAGAATTATTCACCTGCAGCTAAAGAAAAGCATTTTTTCCAAAACAGAATACCTATCTATATGAATAGGTGTAAGGGTGCTATTACAGAAATGCTTTGCTCTCCACTGCACTTGCAGATTTTTTAAGTTGACTGCATTAATGTTTGGCTATTCCAAATCAATCAACTGATCTGTTATTGAGGGATTTACTGGGTTGAAAGTCAGACTTACGTCATCCATAAAATCAATCAATGAGGATGAAGAGGAGGAAAAGGAATCCTATTTTAATGAAAACAGCAGTAAAAGAAAAAGAGAGAGAGAGAAAGAGATGGATGAAGAAAACTGTTCAGCATAAATAAAAGTGCAAAAATAAAGAACTGTAAATAACCAGTGGCAGTAACAGTTACCTGAGTAAGTTTTCATTAATTGTCTTTCATGGACAATTAATTAATGTACTATCTGTAAAGAAACCAATGTTTTCCCAGCATTTACTCAATAAAATAATATTCCTATAAGCCCAACAGGATTCTTATACTGGAAGTAACTTATATGATAAATTATTACAAAGGAAATTTTAAAACTGTGTTAATAGTGAGGACTTCAGGAAAGAACAATGAATTAGTGAATACATAATGAAAAGAAAGAAAATTCTGGGACATCAGTAACAGCAGGGATTATGCTCTTTCATAGCTAAATGTGATGATCTTGTACTTGAATCAGGAAAAAAAGGGGCAAACTTTAGATTAATGCCTAGCCGTAAAGGTGGTGCCTTGTATTATCTGAATTCAGTTTGACCAATATTTCACCTCAGCAGTTCTTTCAAAAGAAAGATGATGCTTTGCTTACTGTTGATTAAAAAAGAAGATAATAAATGTATAGTATTGTTTCAATTTTTTCCTGCCAGGCTTTCTACCTACTCTGGTCTTTTGTCTAGAAGTGACAAATGTATTAAACAGATTCATTTTTTAAATAAAAGGATCTGTGGAGAGGAGATGAATAGCAATTATCTGGATTTTACAGATCTGTGTAAAATGAACAGAGGATGAAAACAACCTAATAAACAGTACTAGTGACTTCATGAGATACAATCAAGGATGATTTACATATTTTTTTCTCATTTTTACCAAACCACTACCTGCTTTACTTAGCATTTTTCTGAATACAAAGAAAAGCCATTTGAACAACTATGCTTTTCATGTTCACTGCAAAATCAGGCAAATTTCTGCATTCAAGGTTTGAGAGAGAATTCACTGTGATTACAAGCATTCAAGAGAAGACAGCCAGCACTGTAAATGACAAGCAATTCTCACATATTATTATACACAGATATTATTGGGGTGATACAATAAAAATACAGGAGCAAACTCTCAGCAAATATGCACATAACCTACACACAACAGCAGTTCCACTGACTAACAGAGTTAGAATAGCTGTGCACTTACTTCAAATTGATCCAGAGCAGAGGTAGGCGCATTCAAAAATGCCAAGAAAGAATTCTGTGAGTCTTGGTGCTTTACACCTAGAAAACAGCAGCAGGTTTTTAAGCTACAGAAAAAATGACCTTTTCATGGAGGACCTTCACCTTGCTGAATCAGAGTTTTGAGTGTCCACCTGAAATACCTACATTTTTTGAAATAAGCTGCACATTTGGTTTGTTTTCCAGAGTTAAGGATTTTTTTACCGGACAAGCGCATGTTTAATTGACCTTTCCCAAGCTAGGATGTGTGTGGTGTGAGTTCCATGTGAAAACAGGCTCTTTTTACCTGCCTGTTATGCAGCAGGCACTGGTTTCTAAGGTGCTCATGTCCACCTGCACCACACACCAATGCAGCAGGTGCCATCTCTGCTCTGCTCACACGTGGGACATCCCACTGAGCCCACAGCAGCTGGAGCCAACAAAAACACTGCATTTCCCAATAAGATGGGTTCCTTGAGCCATGCTCTGTGCCTGTCTGCCACCTCTCCCTGCTGAGTGCCCAGCAGTAATACAATCCAGGGTGAAGCTTCAGATGTCTCTGTCACACCACAACATTTCAGTGATGCTCAGCCAGCTAGTGGAGCAGGAACACTGCATCCCCTGGAGCTGCAGAGGCTGGCACACCTCGGCTCTTTAACTTGCTCCAACTGGTATTTTTTTCCTTCTTCTTTCCCAATTCAAGTTGCTGTGTGGGTGTTTATACTTCACAGATGTGTACAAACTCTATTCTTCCCAATGCTATAAATACATTATATACACATATATACATGTATTTATGATGACCAGAGCCCGCAGGACTGTGTGCATCGCAAAAGAATGATGCTATCAGAAGTTATCTATTTCTTTTAAAAAATGTCAGTGTCTTCCTCTATTTAGCCATATCACCCTATATGCTCTAAATGCAACCCACAGTGAATGAAGTTACAAAGAACCCTTTCCTCTGTAAAATATAAATACACTGAAATCACAGTAAAATAGTAAAACCAATTTTCAAATTACCGACCACTTTATGGAATACTTCCAGCAAACTTTAACCCACCTGTCTAAATTTCTGGAATATATTTATAAACAGAAAAGGATTAGGTGCTAATCCAAATAATCCCGTCCTAGAAATCAATTTCCACACACTGCAAGTTGCTCTACCACTGTACATTGACTACATTGGAATCTTCTATACAGTTCATGATTCAAACAGCAATGTATTTCTTCTTGTAAGAAAAAACCAAATCCAAAGATTATAACGATTTAGATTAAGGTGCATTTCTATCAGACTGTTTGACTAATTGCAGTAGAACATTACTAATGTAATTCTGTTAAAAAACATGACTAATGTTTCCTTGAACAGTACTTTTGTTTGCTTGTTTGTTTTCAGCCAAGAGTAAATGTTTATCTCACCAGAACAATAAGGTTTTAAATACTGGAAAAAATAGAGGGCAAAATATGAATTATAAATTCATAACATTATTTAACATGAAGGAAGATTTCAAAAGTCAAGTAACCATGCATAATATTTAAGAAAGTTCAAGAACATATAAATGAAAGCTAAACACAACAAAGTATTTTTGACTCTAAGGAGATGCTATCAGGAGCTTCTCTCCAAGTACCTGGAGAGAAGCATAATCCTGGTATCAGTGCTAAGCATCAAGACGAGGAAGTATAAATTCCCTAAGTGTTATTTGCTACTTGGCACGATTTTTTAATGTTCTGTATAGGTGTGAGTTATTTTTACCAGTCAGTCAGCACTGGGAGGCCTATATACAGGAGATGAATGTAAACTACAATACTTTACTGACTGACCAGCCATTAAGCTGGAAAGGCTGAAAAATACTTGACATCCCAATGCAGCAACTGTTGCCAGGGTATTGAAATTCTGGAGTTCACATAGCTCCCTACAGAAAATTAGGTAATTCCATTTGGCCTGAAAAATACTTCTTCCCATGTGACTCATAAGACACAAATATTAGAGCTACTACAGAAACTGCAAAGAATCAGCCAAATCATTAATCATCTCTTAATGAATTTTTTTTCATTGCAGAATTACCAAAAAAGTCTCTTCTCCCAGCAACAGTGCAAAATAGTGTTGGACAGATGCAACAGTAATCCCAGAACATACTCTTAATACCACAGCAAAACACTCATGACTACACTGCTCACTCTGTGGCTGCAAAGCCTATCAATTAAGTCATCCCAGAAACAAACAAATGCTAGGAATTCCTCTGCAGTTGTTTACTCTCTGTTTAGACAGGCCCAAAACACTCATAGGAGAACATTATGATCAGTATTGATGTCTAAATACCTTCACCCATCATAAAGGGGAAAATGTTAGAAATATATCTATATTCTAACAGTATAATAATATATAATAAAATAAAATATAATATATATTATTATAATATTATAATAATATATAATAATATATCTATATTTCTGGCAGTAAATTACCACACACAGGCCAAATAAAAACAATGCAGTCTCCACTCAAATAATACCTTACTGGTCAAAGGTCCCAACAAAACTGTATTTGTGTATTACAAGTATTACAAGTGCAAATGCAACTGCTGTGGGTACATCTTAACATGCAAGTGTTGTGCTCACATGTTGGTATCATATTTCAGTTTCAAGGTGACACTTGGTTGATAAGATGTACCCACCAATGTGACACACTATTTACTTGGATATCAGTTGCCATACCCTTTTCTGATCTAAGCTCTTCTGTCTCCTTTTTCAGCCTTTCGATGTCTGCCAAAAGCTCCATGTTCTTCTTCTCAGATTCTTGCAATTTACTTCAAAAGAACACAAAAAATGTATGTAAATATTGAGAACCCATGATACAAGTCACTCTTGTTCCTAATGTCTTCAAATGCCAGAATAAATCTATTGGGACCTGTTTAGTTTACAGAAAAAAAGCAATTTATCTCTTAAATAGGTTCATGTTTTTCATGTTTCTAATTTCTAAGTAATTGTGTGAGCTTGCATCCTGTGAATGGGAAAAAAAAGACTGTATGTATTTTTATGTTTTAAAAAGTCCTGTTTTTCAATAAAATTTATTTGTTAATCAAGTACCTGTGATACTAATAGATTCAGTTGAAGTATTTTTTTTCTCAGTTCCTTTACAGTTGGTTGTTTCAGTGCTTTCTGACTCACAGATGAGAGGTAACACTACTCTGCAATTTGAGCACATTTCTCATTCTTGCCTGTCAAACTGGCTCTCCTGTTCTTACACGATCTCCAGTGCTGCCTATGATCACATTACCTGGCCTGAAAAACATTCAAGGTAGGTGAACCAGATGTTCCCATTTTACAGGTAACATACTTGAATTTTAGCTCTATCCTACTGCTTTCCTAAAGCTGCAAAACACACCAGTGCTCTGAGCTAGGGTGAAGCTGGATGCCTAGCAAAATGGAACCACTTCCTACCCAACCCCCTGTTTCAGGCATTCACCCAACTCAGAATAAGTTCTGTTGTGGGGGTGGTGAGGTAGAAGTGAGAAAGAGAGAGGTCTGAGGAAGGAATAAAAAAATTCATACTAGTCCATAAGCATTATTACTTCTTACTGTGCAAATCACTGATTTTAGTCAGCTAACCCAATGCAGTTTCAGCAGAATACAAAAGAATGTGTTCTAAGACACAAACTCACACTCACAACTAGGAGAGACCACGTTATTAAAGAGAAAGTGCTCCCTCTGAAAGTCTTCAAGACTTCAACTTTCCCCAGTAAGTGTTCAGCTGTTCAAACAATGAAGGGAGATGCAGGTTTTTTTCTCATCTGGGTGTATGAAACCGGCATATCATTCATGATCAAATTTCGACAGACAAGGTAGATAAAAGTAATGATTTGATGACATTTCCTGGGTGGTATCAAAGTAAATTTGCATCAGAACAATTCCATCTTACCACTCTGTAGAGATACAGGAAGCTTTGACTTTGTTCAGCTCATCCTGAATAGCCTGTTTGGCTCGGATTTCAGCATCAAGAGCAGACTGGAGCTCCAGCCTTGCAGACATATCCAGCTTTGCAAAGCGTCGCATCTTCCAGGGCATGTCCTAGGAAAGAATCAAAAAATGGAGTGGAAAGGATAAGAGGAAAAGAAGCTGAAAATGAGGAATGTAACTAACTTCAACAACTGCATTTCTCAGCCTATTATGTCCTTAACACAGGAGTTTGGTATTGGGTATTCAGTTATTCAGAAGGGAAGTTCTAGGAAAGTTTAACTTTTGATTAACATAGACTCTACAGACAAATTATTGCTGCAGCTGAAACTATCCAATCAGTGGGTTTTTCAAAAAAAACCCCCTTCTGACATATGGAAGTAAAGTCTTACTGTAGCTCTAGCACCCAAACTGGAGTTCCTCAGGGCTTCCAGCTCTTCTGTCATTTTAGAGGCCAAGGCTTGAAGATAACCTCGAGCATCTTTTTCATCGCTTACCCTAAACAATTACATCAGAAAAAATAAGATGTTTTAACCAAAGAATTTAAAGAAAAACAGAAGTCCCTCCAACAAGCTAACAACCAGAAACAGATAAATACAGAATACAAAAAGAATCATAAAACATAAGGAGAAAAACAACAAAAGCCCAAACAGAAAACCACACAGAACTAATTCTTTGCTGCTTTGTGGAGTTTGATTAAACAATATCCATCACTAAGACAAGGAATGAAAATTTAAGAACTACCTATCAGCTACCTGAAATTGAGACGGTGAGAAAGAAATCTTTCAACCTATTTTTAGGGAGCAAATTAAGACAAAATTCACAACCAATAATTAACAATTCAATTGTCCAGATAATATTGGAACTCATGGTTAACTTTACTGTACCAAGTGACTATGAGAACTAGCAGTTAAACAGTGAGTCTACTTCAAGAAGTGCTAATTAAACAGGGAGAGTCTACTTCTAATGTTATTAAACAGCACAAGCCAGAAGAGGCTGTCTCATCCACCGAGCTTGTTTTCTATCCAGACATGTTTTCTGGGTGTAAAGACAACAAGGAGGAGACATGCCTGTTTCTCAGATTCTTTGATCATCAGTTACAAAGAAAGAACAACAACTTTCTGTGATTAATCACAGCAGAAGGTTCTTTCTTCACATTGCCTCAGGTGTTAACATGTAAAGAAAGTTGCTAAAAAATTAACTGACTGAAACGAAGTAACTTATGAAAAACCTAAAACAAACAAACAGAAGAAAACCCAACATCACCGCGCCCACCCCATTTCCTCACATGCCTGGCTCTGAACACCTTCATTTTGCCCACAGAAGAGCAGTATCAGGTCTGCAAGGTTTTTATTTAAGTCCCCAAGCTGCCTCAGAGACCAGCATGGTAATACCACAGCTTGATCACAGCTAAGTCTATCAACACCAAACACTGAAATGTTTAGGATCTGCTCTAAGTACTGAACATCAAACAGCTTTAAATAAAATGTAAGAAAGTGGGAAAACATTTTTTCTGTTTCATGAGAATTAACTTATCCTTGCTTCCTGATCTTGAAAAGTAACTCTAAGCCTAAGTATGTTGGACTAGAGAAGAGAGTTCTCCAGATGGTTGATTTTGTCTTACAGTGACCTTCCAGCAGGAAGTGTTTCCCCCTTCGTGCCTATAGGCAATGTAAGTTTTTCTGGTTGATACTGTAGGGTTCATACACACATGGAAATGGTGCTACTTGCAAGTTTAGCATTAATTATAAAAGTAAAAGTTTCAACACAGATTTATAGATAGTTGCCAGGAGGCAAGAAAGACACACTCTGAACTGTCATGGGCAAGGGAGGAACTGAAGAGCTTTCCCACAGTGGCCTTAAGGCACAATCACACTGTGAAAGCCACAGGCTAAATATCTGCAGGTTGTGGTGACTTTTGGGTGTGCAGTTTAAGGTTTATTTAAGGAAGACAGATTGCTGTAATACAGAGGAGGCAAAAGCAAAATTAGTAACCATTTTCCACAAATCTCACACCCAAGATGAAAAAGTAAACGTTTATTGGGCTTTCTCTTCATTGTCTCCTGCTTATAATTTAGTTCAAGAGGTGGGGAGGAATCTAAGAAAACCCTGCATGTCCTGACTATTAGAGTCATGAGAGTTTTTATATTAATGAGTCACTGTTTTTCTCAAGGTACATCAAAACTCCATGCAAGCAGCATTCCAACTTCTTTTCCCATAACATTCTGGATGACACATTTTGACAACCAGATACAGGTAATCTGAGCCTACACAAACTACTATGTCTACAACAGTGGGCAAAAGATGTGAGAAGTAGTTAAAGATGCTTCTTGGGGGTAGTAAGCGCAAGATTAAATACACTGTAAAAAGAAAAAAGTTAAAGCAAGAATAAAAAGAACGTTGAGGCTCTCAAGGTGAGAGTAAGTCTTCCTGATGTATGAGAAGGGAAAGTGATTTAGGAATCAGCATTTAATTTTTTCTATTATTAATGACATGGAAAATCTTTGCAGAAAAAAAGGGGTCCAATTACTATGCCCATTTTTATGATGGCACATCCTTCCTGATGGAAGGCGAGGAAACACTTCAGTTATTTGGTTTATAATGCACAGAACCCTCAAGCTCTAAATGCTGAAAAGCTGCACATGCAAAAACCTAAGAGAGATGTTCCACAGACATATAGAAATCTAGAAAATGAAAACATAAAGTAAATTTTTACAACTATCTGTACTGAATTCAAGGGGAACTCCTCAGGCTCTAGAAAACAGTAAATTAAAGCAGTAAAATTTGGATCCGAGGTGGTTTTGTTGTCCACTAGATGGCAAAATTCTCTCAGTAATGACATACGTTGATTAAGCGTTATGTGGACCCAAGAGCTCTTGGAGCTTTATTATTTGTTATTGTTTTGCTGAGGTTTTTCCATTTGGCTGGCTTAAAAAAATTAAAATTAAGGAAAAAAAGAGCAAGAATGGCAAAGTAACTCCTGCTAATGTTGCTCTCCTTGTCCTCATTCTGACAGAGAGCCCTGACAAGCACAGCAAGAGACCTGAGGAAGGGAAGTTCTTCAGGTTCCACCCAGTCACTTCTTTCTTTACTGAAAATTTAGATTAACTGTTCTGTTTTCAGATATAATTGCCCTTGCAAGCTTAGTTCATCAATGCGAAGAACCCAGAAGAGCAATATGGTACAAGTTCCTGTAAAATTAAATTTGACCTTTTGGTTGGAGCCAACATCATGACAACCCTCACATAACCACTGGCTGCCATCCGTATGGTGTTTGTCAGGATGCTCAGTGGGTCTCCAGCTGGGATACTTTACAATACAAAATGGACCCAGAGGACCAAAGAATTTTGCTCAACAGAAGTGGTCTTAAAGCCCTGGGGTCTTACACCAAACTCTGTTTAACCTGATTTAAAAACCCCAAGGAAATCTGAGAGTCATGACTCCTCTAGTCTCTCGGTGCTTTCAAATTTCTGTTGTCGTCCCAGTATACTCAAAGTCTCTAACCTCATTTTTAATTTTTCCCCTGCTGTCTCCAATAAAACCTGTTTTTTAAAAATATTTCTCTAAAAATTTTTACCACTTCCTTCTGCTCCCGAGCCCTGAAATTTCACCCCACCCTCCAGAATTTCTATTTTAGAGATAATTAACTTCTGACTATTCTTACTTCAAATACAGCACATCTCAGAATTTTACACGTTTTGAGTTTCTTAACAGTTCAACATGCATAGAATTTTTGCTATTTTTTTTTCAAAATTTGTGTGTGCTTTTTTTTCTGAGAGCAAACAGATTTTAAAACAACCAAAAAACCCCCAACCCAAATTTCAGGGCTTCTTTAGGTTTGATTTAGTTTACAAGTGTTGGGAGGGGGTGGGGTTTTTTCCAAGTAAATCAATTGAGAGAAAATCAACAATAGTAAAAAAAAAAAAATCTGGCTGGTAAGTAAAATATGAACTGAATATTCTAGTAAACAACAATGAGAGCTTCTGGCCAGGCTGAATCTAAGCCTAACATCCATTCTACAGGCAAAACAGGTAGGATTCAGCTCATCCACATAAACGTACTCAACAATACAGAATTATCCACCTGAATGAGTTGGGCAGGCTTTCTTTTCAACCTGTGGTGAGAAAAACAGACTTCTAGAGTACTAGTCATGGGACTTACTGAGTTTTCTACCTTAGGACTTGTGCAACTAGGTTACATTAATCCCTCCCAAATTAAGGTTCTTGCCAAGTACGCTGGGAATCACTACCAAGATTTCCAGTGACCTCCTTTCTGCACAGCACAGAAATATGGTACCACGGCTATTTAAAATATTCCTTTTTAAAGTGACTGCATTAACCTCCAGTGCAATTAATCTCTTTCCCATCTCCCATAGGAAGATTTATAGCTGACTATAAAAGCCTCAGTATTTCTTACTCTTGTCAAGGAATGATGAGTGATTTGGCTAATATAAACTCGTCAATATAATAGCTCCATTAAGGCTGAATGATCCATGAGGGTCTGTTGAGTCCACAACAGAATTTGCAGTGAAAGTTTGATTCAAATGTTTATATTAAAATATTGCCTTGTTTATGGTATCTTGAGATAACAACAGCAAGATTAAAAGGCTTTCATACATTATCCCTAAAGAAGATGCAATAAAGCAGAGTAGAAGAGCAGGGAAAGGCTAAAGGAACATGATAAGCCACTGAAATTACTCACAAGTTATAAAATCTGTGAGAAACAGCAATTTAGAAGGGTTGCAGGAATCATGAAGAAAGTGACAAATCTTAACCATCCAAAGTACGAATTTGAAGAGATTTCTTGAGAGGTATCCATTAGATGGCAAAGCACTTAAAAGAATTTAGGGACTTCTTGGGCTTGTGTTACTCAAAACAGGACTAGAACAAGTCCCTTGAACAGGCCTCTGAGCAAACTGTTTACAAATCCAGTAACTATCCTTCCTGGATCCTGCCTCTTATCCTTCCTGGATCATGGTAGAAAAAGGACACGGCAGTGTTTAAGAGGTGGAAATAATGCACCCAAAATAGGTATTTTAATGTAATATTGTATGAGAAATCTGTAAAGTTTTGAAGAGGGAACTCACAAAGTCTCCCCTACTTAGCTAGCTCCAAGGCATTCCATTGTCACACTGAGTATTTAGGTACAGATTTAAACTGCATGCTCTTCTGACAAAAACACAGTCTTGTGACTGATTAAATAAGACTAGTTTTCTCCAAAATTAGGTGTGGATTTTTTTCTTTTAAAATATTTATCATTATAATGGATGCTTTAATACTTCCTATAGCCATGTTCCCCAGAGAAGAGCCTAGTTTCAGTATGCAGTGCTGAATTCTAAGAACAGCAGATGGACATGACCAGATTATCTGGGTACCACATGGAAAAATCTAAACATAACAAGGAAAAAATGTGACCTAAGATAAGGCCTCACATAGCTGAAAAAATTTTAACATAAGCAGAGAAAAGTATGGAGGAAAAATTGAGATGTGTTTAGTGATGAAAAACTGGAACCAAGCCAGACTTTTTAGATTCCCTTAATGTTTGCCCTAGTACTTCTGTTTTCTCCTTTTCACATAATTCTTTAATTTTTATTTCTGTACTATTTAGAAGACACTATATTATCATAAGGGATCAGTAAAATAGTGTCTGTTATTCAGAAAGTTAGTCTTGCATGTTCCAGATCTTTTTTCACTAAGTATTGTCAGAGATAACAAAAAACTCAAGGCCAAACCATTTTACTCTTTACAGTGACATCCCTAACATGAAAAATGCTTTATCATTTGCCTGAACCACATCAGTAATACATCTTAAAATATTAAACACTCTCATAAAAGTAAAGGAGAAGGTACATTCTTAATGGCTGTTGGTACATTTTTACATCATGTTAAGTGGAACAATCTACATTTAATTCTGATTTGTCTTTTCCTACAACTGGCAAGTTTTATGACTGTTTTCACATGTAAATCTGAAAAATTGTGTTTGATTACCTTGGTGCATTATGACAGATAAGCACGACCTTAAAGCAATAAGGAGTGTGAAATTATAGACTTGTATCACTTGTTACCTTGATTTTTTTTCTGAATAAACATTTCCAATTGGCCAGAAATTAAAAGCTGTTTAAATTAACAGTTAATTAACAGTTTTAAATTTCTGTGATTCAGGTTGTCCACTACTATCACCGGTATGAGAGACAAAATTTAAAAGAACACACACAAAAAGTGGACCCTTTAAATTTTTTTACTTCTGCTACAAATACAATGCCTTGAGACACAATGGACTTCGTAACACAGATCAGCATTACATAATTTTATGCAACAAACATGGTTTAAAACACACAGGAAACCTCGGGGATGGCCCTTATGCCTTGTTATGTGTTCACATGGCACTATTCAAAAGCCAAACTTCCCTATAGGTGGACAACGAAATTGAACTAACATTACAACAACAGCAAAATAGGTTTCTCTAAAACAATGTTTCCCATTTTTGCCTGGGCACAACAGGTTCAATTTTTTCACTAACATGAGATAGGAAAAACAGGGGGAGGGAATAATCAATTAGTAACAGAAAAATACTAGTATATCATGATGAAGTCTTCCTAGAAGTGGATGATCCGTAAAATAAATATCTGAATGCAAACTGGTTTTGTAGATGCGAAACACTGCAGTGGACCATTAAAGGTGAGGGGAGATAAGCAGGCATGAAGGGAAAAAAAAAAGATAGATGAAAAACTTAGAATACACAATCTTTTTCTCTTAATAGTTTCAACCTTTTTTCTTGTTCTTAATTTACTAGAATTGGACAGAAGACTCTAGAAAGATAACATCATTATTTAGCAGAAGTACCATTAGAAACATGACTTGACTGGCTTTGTGGTAGTCTCAAATACTCTCCTTGTAAAAAATCACATAAAAGTTGCACTGTATTTGTTCCATTCTGCCACATGCCAAGCAGATGAAGGAAATTATTGCCGAGACATACTCAGCCACTACTTTTCCCAGGCTTGCTCCCTCTCAGAGGCGTGAGCTCAGCACGATTCCTTTCAGCATTCTTCCATACCCACAAGCCACACCCAATGACCATGATTCTCCTGCACTTTGAAAAGCTCTGTTTGGTGAGACACTTTCACTCTTAAGGAGGAACACAGTTTTCTGGATTTGTATATTACTACCATCTCAGCCAAAACCCCAGCAGAATCCCAGACGGGTGTGAGGTTTCACCTCAGCACTCCCAAGTGCCATGTGCAAAGACAAAAACTCAGCACCAGCCCCACCACATACTGAGGGGATTCTGCAATGCCATGAGAGCAGAGTACTCACCACTGGATGATCTCAGTGATTTGGGCCTCCCAGTGGGCCACAGACTCCTTCTTATCAGCCAGGTCTCTCATCTCTTCCTCCAGCTGCCGATTATTCATACTCAGTCTCTCAAACATGGTGGTGAGCTGAAGGAGAATTTAAACAACTCGTTAGAAGTATAAACTGCTGTGACTCCATCTCTGTGCAGACTCAAAACCACATGTTCCCCTCTCCCACACCTTGCATCTGCTTTAGAAATTGGTACTGGCCATCACAATAAACACCATGTAACAATGAAAGCCAGAATCTCTTCCTATGTATGACCTTAGCTGTACTGAAAAGCCACTTTTAAGGACTTGAACTACATTTTCACTCTACCAAATTAATGAGTTTTCTGAGAATTAGTCTCCAAATACCTCTACAACTCTTAGAAGGTTTCTGCTTTGCACCATACAGGTGTGGAATGTTCTGTATAGAAAAATCTGTACTAGAAGAGCAAAGCAAAGGCATAAAAATTGTTACAGCTCAGATAAGACTGCTGAACTCTCTCCCTTGTTTAGTAACCATGGAGAGAGAGAGACTGAACAGATACAGGCATGAGACAGTCCTGAGATTCTCCAGGTGTCTCATATTCCCTTATTTTTCATTTTACTTACTTGTAGACAGGGAAATTGAAATTAAATGCACATCTCTAAGTACAATATGTTATACCTAGCAATTAACCTCTCTCATTCTAATAGCTGCCATTCATACAGGCACATTCTGGAAGACAAAAGCCACAGCTAACCCGAGCTGGTATTGGGAACTAAACCTTCATTATGTTAAATTATTATTCAGAAAGTCAAATTGGAATCAGAGACCAGACAGACTTTAGAGGAAGGCCTGCTTAGGAGAATGAATCTCAGGTGAAAGGCTTCTTTTAGTACTGAAATATATTAACAATTCAAAATGATTAAAGAATGGCCAATTTAAAATCTGTCTTGCTTTTTACTCCAAATATGAGTAACTCCACACCCTATTTATCATTTAAATGGGCTTATAATTTAAATATGCCTACTTATTATATGTCATTTGACAAGAAAAATACAAAGCTAATGGTGGGGAGAGAGAAAGCAGAAAAACTATCAAAGTGACTAGGCTTTCTTAGTTTTCTTGGACTAAGCCTACATATAGGCATATATATTGTGTGTCTTACACTGGTATGAAAATATACTTTAATTTGAGCACAGACATGCAAACATGCTTACTTTGAAGAACATTGTACTTTCATCATATTTTTAGAAAATCTAATGCATTACAGAAAGAATAGACAAGTTTAGCAAGACTTGGATAATGCACAATGAAACTGAATAACCTGTCAAAATGAACAATAAAGAGACAATCTAAATGCACGAATCGTAATTATTACCTGCTCAACACACTTCAGTTAATATGCCTTATCATTTGTATTTTTTTAATATCTCAAAGCAACACTTAATCTCAAAGGGTAGGAGGGGCCCTGGTATTTCAAACGATTGACATGCAAATGTATTCTAAGTAATCACATCATTAACTGTGTGTTTTTATATTTGGGTCACACAATGAAATAATCCTTCTTTTTTGGCTTACAGTGTTGTCTAGAATTAATCTTACCAAAATTAAGACCATCTAATTCCATTCCCACACATAAATACTCATATATGCACATATATATGCACATGCCTTCTCAAGTTCAGATGCATGTAGACACTATTCATATCTAATATTAATCACCAATTTTTTGTGTAACATCAATTTCTACTTTCAGTTAAAAGGTAGTTATAACCAATGCAGCTCCATATTGTCCAATTTGTACATAGCATACACTAGTTGTAAATTCAGGGCTTAACTAATCAGCACTCACCTTATCAAGTTCATTTGTAAGTTTTTTGTTTTCCTCTGTCAGCAGAATCTTTTCTCGTTCATACTTTTGTTTGAACTCTGTTTCAAATTCCTCTCTTTCACTTTGGCTAAGAAATAAAGTCAAGTAGAATTAGAAAGTTTTCTATTCTAACTCACCCCATTATTCACTTAAACACAAAGAGATGAATTCACACACATGTTGGAGGGAAGCACTACAGTGATAATAACACAACCTATTAAAACTAAGCCATTTAATATACCACCATCTTAGGACTACAAGACAGCCTGCTAAATTTTTGAATTAGACAGTACAGAATCCTTCAGTACAAAACTAACAGAGCTCCACCGAGCCAACGTTTATTAACCCACTTACGCAAATTTTATTCTTCAGATGTATCTTTTGAACACTGAGCAGCTGTAATCCTGCAGACCGAAGCGCGTGTCCATATTGTAAAATGCTCAGGGTACATTCTCAGCTCACATGAACATTATTTTAACACACACATTTCTGTAACTCCAAGTTTCACACAGAATAACCGGCAAAAATGAGCACACACGAAACCAGAGCATACAGAAGCTAAATTAGAGCACTTGGGGCTGGGTCTCTGATGAGCACAGCTTGTATGGGCTAGTCTTCGGGCAATTCAGAACAGCCAGAAGACACATGTGAACTGTTAATTCAGGTGTCATGCATTCACTATGAGCAAAAAGTGGATGGATAACTTTTACATTCCTAGTATCACCAGATTCTACAGCAAGTTTGGACCATTCTTTCTGAAAAAGTTTCACAGTAGCTGTTTCCCCCAAACCTTCCCTTCTCCCATGGATGTTTCTCAGTAGAGGAGAACCCCTGGTTGATTCTGCTCAATATCAGCTTCGATCTTGCACAATGGATGTGAGAACCTGAAAACAAATGAAGCTGCAGGCCCCCTCTGTTTGCCAAAAAATCCCATGGAATTTCCTTCAAGTGGTGCACAGTAATGTTTTAGATGTGGAACTCCCACCTTGTATCTACTGTTTTCAGATTCACTAGCCTTGCATCTTGTATTCACCTTTTCACCAATTATTTGGGTCACTGGCACAAAGTTCATCAGCAGGTTGATGGAACTATCCTGTAAGTGCCACAGATACAGAAATATCCACTCAGCAAATACCACTGTCCAGTCTGAAAAGACTTGAAAAAGTGCCCAGTATTAAAGGTTAACTCTGTAAAAATAAAATCCAGGGGAAGCCTTGTCTTGAGCACTGCAATTGTTTTTCTAGATACTGATCAGAATTTTGCACAATGCAAAGATAAAATACATTCTTGCTGCTTTTTCTGAGATACAGAACTACTAAAGCTTTGCCAAATTGAGAGAACACCCTTCAAAGATGAGAAATGTCAGTGGTTACAGCGAAGCCAGTTAAGAGTAATGCTGGTTTGAATTTCCTACTCTTAATTTGAAATTCATTTAGTGCTTCAACCACTCTTTGAAATCTAGTACATGTTAGACTCATGGTGAAATTCTATGTTGCTAGGCATCCTTTGAAACATAACACTTCATCCTAGTAAAGTTATATACTATCTCACTGTTTAAATGCCAAGTTTGAAATTCACCACCACTCCTTTTTTGCAACAGATTCCATGCATATGATCAG